>NW_025961230.1:0-53431 GCF_023159225.1 Perognathus longimembris pacificus | reverse complement strand
TACACAGGGGAAAGGATAATGTACTGGGAACAATTCAGAAGAATCTGATTTGTTGTGAGGGGAGAGACATAAAAGCTCATTTAGGAACGACATGAACATGCTGCGTAGGTAGCTGTTTATCAGTAAATATCTCCCCTGAGATTAAGAAAAGCAGTAGCTTAATAAATTAAGTACTTCCTGGTATGGTTACTGTACTGGTAACTCCCCAAAAGAATCAGGATTGTGGTGAGGGAACAGAGAAAAAAGCTCATTTAGGACCTGCACTAACGAAGGGGGTAGGCAGCTGTATATCAGGGAGTAAACCTTCTGAGAATAAAAACAGCTGGAGCTTGTTAAGGTTATTACACAGTGGAAAGGATAATGTACTGGGAACAATTCAGAAGAATCTGATTTGTTGTGAGGGGAGAGACATAAAAGCTCATTTAGGAACGACATGAACATGCTACGTAGGTAGCTGTTTATCAATAAATATCTCCACTGAGATTAAGAAAAGCAGTAGCTTAATAAATTAAGTACTTCCTGGTATGGTTACTGTACTGGTAACTCCCCAAAAGAATCTGGATTGTGGTGAGGGAACAGAGAAAAAAGCTCATTTAGGAACTGCACTTATGAAGGCGGTAGGCAGCTGTATATCAGGGAGTAAACCTTCTGAGAATAAAAACAGCTGGAGCTTGTTAAGGTAATTACACAGGGGAAAGGATAATGTACTGGGAACTCCTCAGAAGAATCTGATTTGTGGTGAGGGGAGAGAGATAAAATCTCATTTAGGAACGACATGAACATGCTGCGTAGGTAGCTGTTTATCAGTAAATATCTCCACTGAGATTAAGAAAAGCAGTAGCTTAATAAATTAAGTACTACCTGTTATGGTTACTGTACTGGTAACTCCACAAAAGAATCTGGATTGTGGTGAGGGAACAAAGAAAAAAGCTCATTTAGGACCTGCACTTACGAAGGCGGTAGGCAGCTGTATATCAGGGAGTAAACCTTCTGAGAATAAAAACAGCTGGAGCTTGTTAAGGTAATTACACAGGGGAAAGGATAATGTACTGGGAACTCCTTAGAAGAATCTGATTTGTGGTGAGGGGAGAGAGATAATAGCTCATTTAGGAACGACATGAACATGCTGCGTAGGTAGCTGTTTATCAGTAAATATCTCCACTGAGATTAAGAAAAGCAGTAGCTTAATAAATTAAGTACTTCCTGGTATGGTTACTGTACTGGTAACTCCCCAAAAGTATCTGGATTGTGGTGAGGGTACAGAGAAAAAAGCTCATTTAGGATCTGCACTTACGAAGGGGGCAGGCAGCTGTATATCAGGGAGTAAACCTTCTGAGAATAAAAACAGCTGGAGCTTGTTAAGGTAATTACACAGGCGAAAGGATAATGTACTGGGAACAATTCAGAAGAATCTGATTTGTGGTGAGGGGAGAGAGATAAAAGCTCATTTAGGAACGACATGAACATGCTGCGTAGGTAGCTGTTTATCAGTAAATATCTCCACTGAGATTAAGAAAAGCAGTAGCTTAATATATTAAGTACTTAATCGAATGGTTACGGTATTGGTAACTCCCAAAAGAATCTGGATTGTGGTGAGGGAACAGAGAAAAAATCTCATTTAGGACCTACACTTTCGAAGGGGGTAGGCAGCTGTATATCAGGGAGTAAACCTTCTGAGAATAAAAACAGCTGGAGCTTGTTAAGGTAATTACACAGGGGAAAGGATAATGTACTGGGAACTCCTCAGAAGAATCTGATTTGTGGTGAGGGGAGAGAGATAAAAGCTCATTTAGGAACGACATGAACATGCTGCGTAGGTAGCAGTTTATCAGTAAATATCTCCACTGAGATTAAGAAAAGCAGTAGCTTAATAAATTAAGTACTTCCTGGTATGGTTACTGTACTGGTAACTCCCCAAAAGAATCTGGATTGTGGTGAGGGAACAGAGAAAAGAGCTCATTTAGGACCTGCACTTACAAAGGGGTTAGGCAGCTGTATATCAGGGAGTAAACCTTCTGAGAATAAAAACAGATGGAGCTTGTTTAGGTAATTACACAGGGGAAAGGATAATGTACTGGGAACTCCTCAGAAGAATCTGATTTGTGGTGAGGGGAGAGAGATAAAAGCTCATTTAGGAACGACATGAACATGCTGCGTACGTAGCTGTTTATCAGTAAATATCTCCACTGAGATTAAGAAAAGCAGTAGCTTAATAAATTAAGTACTTCCTGGTATGGTTACTGTACTGGTAACTCCCCAAAAGAATCTGGATTGTGGTGAGGGAACAGAGAAAAAAGCTCATTATGACCTGCACTTATGAAGGGGGTAGATAACAGTATATCAGGGAGTAAACCTTCTGAGCATAAAAACAGCTGGAGCTTGTTAAGGTAATTACACAGGGGAAAGGATAATGTACTGGGAACTCCTCAGAAGAATCTGATTTGTGGTGAAGGGAGAGAGATAAAAGCTCATTTAGGAACGACATGAACATCCTGCGTAGTTAGCTGTTTATCAGTAAATATCTCCACTGAGATTAAGTAAAGCAGTAGCTTAATAAATTAAGTACTTCCTGGTATGGTTACTGTACTGGTAACTCCCCACAAGAATCTGGATTGTGGTGAGGGAACAGAGAAAAATGCTCATTTAGGACCTGCACTTACGAAGGCGGTAGGCAGCTGTATATCAGGGAGTAAACCTTCTGAGAATAAAAACAGCTGGAGCTTGTTAAGGTAATTACACAGGGGAAAGGATAATGTACTGGGAACTCCTCAGAAGAATCTGATTTGTGGTGAGGGGAGAGAGATAAAAGCTCATTTAGGAACGACATAAACATGCTGCGTAGGTAGCTGTTTATCAGTAAATATCTCCACTGAGATTAAGAAAAGCAGTAGCTTAATAAATTAAGTACTTCCTGGTATGGTTACTGTACTGGTAACTCCCCAAAAGAATCTGGATTGTGGTGAGGGAACAGAGAAAAAAGCTCATTTAGGACATGCACTTACGAAGTGGGTAGGCAGCTGTATATCAGGGAGCAAACCTTCTGAGAAAAAAACAGCTGGAGCTTGTTAAGGTAATTACACAGGGGAAATGATAATGTACTGGGAACAATTCAGAAGAATCTGATTTGTGGTGAGGGGAGAGATAAAAGCTTATTTAGGAACGACATGAACATGCTGCGTAGGTAGCTGTTTATCAGTAAATATCTCCACTGAGATTAAGAAAAGCAGTAGCTTAATAAATTAAGTACTTCCTGGAATGGTTACTGTATTGGTAACTCCCCAAAAGAATCTGGATTGTGGTGAGGGAACAGAGAAAAAATCTCATTTAGTACCTGCACTTTCGAAGGGGGTATGCAGCTGTATATCAGGGAGTAAACCTTCTGAGAATAAAAACAGCTGGAGCTTGTTAAGGTAATTACACAGGGGAAAGGATAATGTACTGGGAACTCCTCAGAAGAATCTGATTTGTGGTGAGGGAAGAGAGATAAAAGCTCATTTAGGAACGACATGAACCTGCTGCGTAGGTAGCTGTTTATCAGTAAATATCTCCACTGAGATTAAGAAAAGCAGTAGCTTAATAAATTAAGTACTTCCTGGAATGGTTACTGTATTGGTAACTCCCCAAAAGAATCTGGATTGTGGTGAGGGAACAGAGAAAAAAGCTCATTTAGGACCTGCACTTACGAAGGGGGTAGGCAGCTGTATATCAGGGAGGAAACCTTCTGAGAATAAAAACAGCTGGAGCTTGTTAAGGTAATTACACAGGGGAAAGGATAATGTACTGGGAACTCCTCAGAAGAATCTGATTTGTGGTGAGGGGAGAGAGATAAAAGCTCATTTAGTAACGACATGAACATGCTGCGTAGGTAGCTGTTTATCAGTAAATATCTCCACTGAGATTAAGAAAAGCAGTAGCTTAATAAATTAAATACTTCCTGGTATGCTTACTGTACTGGTAACTCCCCAAAAGAATCAGGATTGTGGTGAGGGAACAGAGAAAAAAGCTCATTTAGGACCTGCACTTACGAAGGGGGTAGGCAGCTGTATATCAGGGAGTAAACCTTCTGAGAAAAAAAACAGCTGGAGCTTGTTAAGGTAATTACACAGGGGAAAGGATAATGTACTGGGAACTCCTCAGAAGAATCTGATTTGTGGTGAGGGGAGAGAGATAAAAGCTCATTTAAGAACGACATGAACATGCTGCGTAGGTAGCTGTTTATCAGTAAATATCTGCACTGAGATTTAGAAAAGCAGTAGCGTAATAAATTAAGTACTTCCTGGTATGGTTACTGTACTGGTAACTCCCCAAAAGAATCTGGATTGTGGTGAGGGAACAGAGAAAAAAGCTCATTTAGGACATGCACTTACGAAGTGGGTAGGCAGCTGTATATCAGGGAGCAAACCTTCTGAGAATAAAAACAGCTGGAGCTTGTTAAGGTAATTACACAGGGGAAATGATAATGTACTGGGAACAATTCAGAAGAATCTGATTTGTGGTGAGGGGAGAGAGATAAAAGCTCATTTAGGAACGACATGAACATGCTGCGTAGGTAGCTGTTTATCAGTAAATATCTCCACTGAGATTAAGAAAAGCAGTAGCTTAATAAGTTAAGTATTTCCTGGTATGGTTACTGTACTGGTAACTCCCCAAAAGAATCTGCATTGTGGTGAGGGAACAGAGAAAAAAGCTCATTTAGGACCTGCACTTACGAAGGGGGTAGGCAGCTGTATATCAGGGAGTAAACCTTCTGAGAATGAAAACAGCTGGAGCTTGTTAAGGTAATTACACAGGGGAAAGGATAATGTACTGGGAACTCCTCAGAAGAATCTGATTTGTGGTGAGGGGAGAGAGATCAAAGCTCATTTAGGAACGACATGAACATGCTGCGTAGGTAGCTGTTTATCAGTAAATATCTCCACTAAGATTAAGAAAAGCAGTAGCTTAATGAATTAAGTACTTCCTGGTATGGTTACTGTACTGGTAACTCCCCAAAAGAATCTGGATTGTGGTGAGGGAACAGAGAAAAAAGCTCATTTAGGACCTGCACTGACGAAGGAGGTAGGCAGCTGTATATCAGGGAGTAAACCTTCTGAGAATAAAAACAGCAGGAGCTTGTTAAGATAATTACACAGGGGAAAGGATAATGTACTGGGAACTCCTCAGAAGAATCTGATTTGAGGTGAGGGGAGAGAGATAAAAGCTCATTTAGGAACGACATGAACATGCTGCGTATGTAGCTGTTTATCAGTAAATATCTCCACTGAGATTAAGAAAAGCAGTAGCTTAATAAATTAAGTACTTCCTGGTATGGTTACTGTACTGGTAACTCCCGAAAAGAATCTGGATTGTGGTGAGGGAACAGAGAAAAAACCTCATTTAGGCCATGCACTTACCAAGGGGGTAGGCAGCTGTATATCAGGGAGTAAACCTTCTGAGAATAAAAACAGCTGGAGCTTGTTAAGGTAATTACACAGGGGAAAGGATAATGTACTGGGAACTCCTCAGAAGAATCTGATTTGTGGTGAGGGGAGAGAGATAAAAGCTCATTTAGGAACGACATGATCTTGCTGCGTAGGTAGCTGTTTATCAGTAAATATCTCCACTGAGGTTAAGAAAAGCAGTAGCTTAATAAATTAAGTACTTAGTGGTATGGTTACTGTACTGTTAACTCCCCACAAGAATCTGGATTGTGGTGAGGGAACAGAGAAAAATGCTCATTTAGGACCTGCACTTACGAAGGCGGTAGGCAGCTGTATATCAGGGAGTAAACCTTCTGAGAATAAAAACAGCTGGAGCTTGTTAAGGTAATTACACAGGGGAAAGGATAATGTACTGGGAACTCCTCAGAAGAATCTGATTTGTGGTGAGGGGAGAGAGATAAAAGCTCATTTAGGAACGACATGAACATGCTGCGTAGGTAGCTGTTTATCAGTAAATATCTCCACTGAGATTAAGAAAAGCAGTAGCTTAATAAATTAAGTACTTCCTGGTATGGTTACTGTACTGGTAACTCCCCAAAAGAATCTGGATTGTGGTGAGGGAACAGAGAAAAAAGCTCATTTAGGACATGCACTTACGAAGTGGGTAGGCAGCTGTATATCAGGGAGCAAACCTTCTGAGAAAAAAACAGCTGGAGCTTGTTAAGGTAATTACACAGGGGAAATGATAATGTACTGGGAACAATTCAGAAGAATCTGATTTGTGGTGAGGGGAGAGATAAAAGCTTATTTAGGAACGACATGAACATGCTGCGTAGGTAGCTGTTTATCAGTAAATATCTCCACTGAGATTAAGAAAAGCAGTAGCTTAATAAATTAAGTACTTCCTGGAATGGTTACTGTATTGGTAACTCCCCAAAAGAATCTGGATTGTGGTGAGGGAACAGAGAAAAAATCTCATTTAGTACCTGCACTTTCGAAGGGGGTATGCAGCTGTATATCAGGGAGTAAACCTTCTGAGAATAAAAACAGCTGGAGCTTGTTAAGGTAATTACACAGGGGAAAGGATAATGTACTGGGAACTCCTCAGAAGAATCTGATTTGTGGTGAGGGAAGAGAGATAAAAGCTCATTTAGGAACGACATGAACCTGCTGCGTAGGTAGCTGTTTATCAGTAAATATCTCCACTGAGATTAAGAAAAGCAGTAGCTTAATAAATTAAGTACTTCCTGGAATGGTTACTGTATTGGTAACTCCCCAAAAGAATCTGGATTGTGGTGAGGGAACAGAGAAAAAAGCTCATTTAGGACCTGCACTTACGAAGGGGGTAGGCAGCTGTATATCAGGGAGGAAACCTTCTGAGAATAAAAACAGCTGGAGCTTGTTAAGGTAATTACACAGGGGAAAGGATAATGTACTGGGAACTCCTCAGAAGAATCTGATTTGTGGTGAGGGGAGAGAGATAAAAGCTCATTTAGTAACGACATGAACATGCTGCGTAGGTAGCTGTTTATCAGTAAATATCTCCACTGAGATTAAGAAAAGCAGTAGCTTAATAAATTAAATACTTCCTGGTATGCTTACTGTACTGGTAACTCCCCAAAAGAATCAGGATTGTGGTGAGGGAACAGAGAAAAAAGCTCATTTAGGACCTGCACTTACGAAGGGGGTAGGCAGCTGTATATCAGGGAGTAAACCTTCTGAGAAAAAAAACAGCTGGAGCTTGTTAAGGTAATTACACAGGGGAAAGGATAATGTACTGGGAACTCCTCAGAAGAATCTGATTTGTGGTGAGGGGAGAGAGATAAAAGCTCATTTAAGAACGACATGAACATGCTGCGTAGGTAGCTGTTTATCAGTAAATATCTGCACTGAGATTTAGAAAAGCAGTAGCGTAATAAATTAAGTACTTCCTGGTATGGTTACTGTACTGGTAACTCCCCAAAAGAATCTGGATTGTGGTGAGGGAACAGAGAAAAAAGCTCATTTAGGACATGCACTTACGAAGTGGGTAGGCAGCTGTATATCAGGGAGCAAACCTTCTGAGAATAAAAACAGCTGGAGCTTGTTAAGGTAATTACACAGGGGAAATGATAATGTACTGGGAACAATTCAGAAGAATCTGATTTGTGGTGAGGGGAGAGAGATAAAAGCTCATTTAGGAACGACATGAACATGCTGCGTAGGTAGCTGTTTATCAGTAAATATCTCCACTGAGATTAAGAAAAGCAGTAGCTTAATAAGTTAAGTATTTCCTGGTATGGTTACTGTACTGGTAACTCCCCAAAAGAATCTGCATTGTGGTGAGGGAACAGAGAAAAAAGCTCATTTAGGACCTGCACTTACGAAGGGGGTAGGCAGCTGTATATCAGGGAGTAAACCTTCTGAGAATGAAAACAGCTGGAGCTTGTTAAGGTAATTACACAGGGGAAAGGATAATGTACTGGGAACTCCTCAGAAGAATCTGATTTGTGGTGAGGGGAGAGAGATCAAAGCTCATTTAGGAACGACATGAACATGCTGCGTAGGTAGCTGTTTATCAGTAAATATCTCCACTAAGATTAAGAAAAGCAGTAGCTTAATGAATTAAGTACTTCCTGGTATGGTTACTGTACTGGTAACTCCCCAAAAGAATCTGGATTGTGGTGAGGGAACAGAGAAAAAAGCTCATTTAGGACCTGCACTGACGAAGGAGGTAGGCAGCTGTATATCAGGGAGTAAACCTTCTGAGAATAAAAACAGCAGGAGCTTGTTAAGATAATTACACAGGGGAAAGGATAATGTACTGGGAACTCCTCAGAAGAATCTGATTTGAGGTGAGGGGAGAGAGATAAAAGCTCATTTAGGAACGACATGAACATGCTGCGTATGTAGCTGTTTATCAGTAAATATCTCCACTGAGATTAAGAAAAGCAGTAGCTTAATAAATTAAGTACTTCCTGGTATGGTTACTGTACTGGTAACTCCCGAAAAGAATCTGGATTGTGGTGAGGGAACAGAGAAAAAACCTCATTTAGGCCATGCACTTACCAAGGGGGTAGGCAGCTGTATATCAGGGAGTAAACCTTCTGAGAATAAAAACAGCTGGAGCTTGTTAAGGTAATTACACAGGGGAAAGGATAATGTACTGGGAACTCCTCAGAAGAATCTGATTTGTGGTGAGGGGAGAGAGATAAAAGCTCATTTAGGAACGACATGATCTTGCTGCGTAGGTAGCTGTTTATCAGTAAATATCTCCACTGAGGTTAAGAAAAGCAGTAGCTTAATAAATTAAGTACTTAGTGGTATGGTTACTGTACTGTTAACTCCCCAAAAGAATCTGGATTGTGGTGAGGGAACAGAGAAAAAAGCTCATTTAGGATTTGCACTTAGGAAGGGGGTAGGCAACTGTATACCAGGGAGTAAACCTTCTGAGAATTAAAACAGCTGGAGCTTGTTAAGGTAATTACACAGGGGAAAGGATAATGTACAGGGAACTACTCAGAAGAATCTGATTTGTGGTGAGGGGAGAGAGATAAAAGCTCATTTAGGAACGACATGAACATGCTGCGTAGGTAGCTGTTTATCAGTAAATATCTCCACTGAGATTAAGAAAAGCAGGAGCTTAATAAATTAAGTACTTAGTGGTATGGTTACTGTACTGGTAACTCCCCAAAAGAATCTGGATTGTGGTGAGGGAACAGAGAAAAAAGCTCATTTAGGATTTGCACTTACGAAGGGGGTAGGCAACTGTATACCAGGGAGTAAACCTTCTGAGAATTAAAACAGCTGGAGCTTGTTAAGGTAATTACACAGGGGAAAGGATAATGTACTGGGAACTCCTCAGAAGAATCTGATTTGTGGTGAGTGGAGAGAGATAAAAGCTCATTAAGGAACGACATGAACTTGCTGCGTAGGTAGCTGTTTATCAGTAAATATCTCCACTGAGATTAAGAAAAGCAGTAGCTTAATAAATTAAGTACTTAGTGGTATGGTTACTGTACTGGTAACTCCCCAAAAGAATCTGGATTGTGGTGAGGGAACAGAGAAAAAAGCTCATTTAGGATTTGCACTTACGAAGGGGGTAGGCATCTGTATACCAGGGAGTAAACCTTCTGAGAATTAAAACAGCTGGAGCTTGTTAAGGTAATTACACAGGGGAAAGGATAAAGTACTGGGAACTCCTCAGAAGAATCTGATTTGTGGTGAGGGGAGAGAGATAAAAGCTCATTTAGGAACGACATGAACATGCTGCATACGTAGCTGTTTATCAGTAAATATCTCCACTGAGATTAAGAAAAGCAGTAGCTTAATAAATTAAGTACTTCCTGGTATGGTTACTGTACTGGTAACTCCCCAAAAGAATCTGGATTGCGGTGAGGGAACAGAGAAAAAAGCTCATTTAGCACCTGCACTTACGAAGGGGGTAGGTAGCTGTATATCAGGGAGTAAACCTTCTGAGAATAAAAACAGCTGGAGCTTGTTAAGGTAATTACACAGGGGAAAGGATAATGTACTGGGAACTCCTCAGAAGAATCTGATTTGTGGTGAGGGGAGAGAGATAAAAGCTCATTATAACGACATGAACATGCTGCGTAGGTAGCTGTTTATCAGTAAATATCTCCACTGAGATTAAGAAAAGCAGTAGCTTAATAAATTAAGTACTTCCTGGTATGGTTACTGTACTGGTAACTCCCCAAAAGAATCTGGATTGTGGTGAGGGAACAGAGAAAAAAGCTCATTTAGGACCTGCACTTACGAAGGGGGTAGGCAGCTGTATATCAGGGAGTAAACCTTCTGAGAATAAAAACAGCTGGAGCTTGTTAAGGTAATTACACAGGGGAAAGGATAATGTACTGGGAACTCCTCAGAAGAATCTGATTTGTGGTGAGGGGAGAGAGATAAAAGCTCATTTAAGAACGACATGAACATGCTGCGTAGGTAGCTGTTTATCAGTAAATATCTCCACTGAGATTAAGAAAAGCAGTAGCTTAATAAATTAAGTACTTCCTGGTATGGTTACTGTACTGGTAACTCCCCAAAAGAATCTGGATTGTGGTGAGGGAACAGAGAAAAAAGCTCATTTAGGACCTGCACTTACGAAGGGGGTAGGCAGCTGTATATCAGGGAGTAAACCTTCTGAGAATAAAAACAGCTGGAGCTTGTTAAGGTAATTACACAGGGGAAAGATAATGTACTGGGAACTCCTCAGAAGAATCTGATTTTGGTGAGGGGAGAGAGATAAAAGCTCATTTAGGAACGACATGAACATGCTGCGTACGTAGCTGTTTATCAGTAAATATCTCCACTGAGATTAAGAAAAGCAGTAGCTTAATAAATTAAGTACTTCCTGGTATGGTTACTGTACTGGTAACTCCCCAAAAGAATCTGGATTGTGGTGAGGGAACAGAGAAAAAAGCTCATTTAGGACCTGCACTTACGAAGGGGGTAGGCAGCTGTATATCAGGGAGTAAACCTTCTGAGAATAAAACAGCTGGAGCTTGTTAAGGTAATTACACAGGGGAAAGGATAATGTACTGGGAACTCCTCAGAAGAATCTGATTTGTGGTGAGGGGAGAGAGATAAAGCTCATTTAGGAACGACATGAACATGCTGCGTAGGTAGCTGTTTATCAGTAAATATCTCCACTGATATTAAGAAAAGCAGTAGCTTAATAAATTAAGTACTTCCTGGTATGGTTACTGTACTGGTAACTCCCCAAAAGAATCTGGATTGTGGTGAGGGAACAGAGAAAAAAGCTCATTTAGGACCTGCACTACGAAGGGGGTAGGCAGCTGTATATCAGGGAGTAAACCTTCTGAGAATAAAAACAGCTGGAGCTTGTTAAGGTAATTACACAGGGGAAAGGATAATGTACTGGGAACTCCTCAGAAGAATCTGATTTGTGGTGAGGGGAGAGAGATAAAAGCTCATTTAGGAACGACATGAACATGCTGCGTAGGTAGCTGTTTATCAGTAAATATCTCCACTGAGATTAAGAAAAGCAGTAGCTTAATAAATTAAGTACTTCCTGGTATGGTTACTGTACTGGTAACTCCCCAAAAGAATCTGGATTGTGGTGAGGAACAGAGAAAAAAGCTCATTTAGGACCTGCACTTACGAAGGGGGTAGGCAGCTGTATATCAGGGAGTAAACCTTCTGAGAATAAAAACAGCTGGAGCTTGTTAAGGTAATTACACAGGGGAAAGGATAATGTACTGGGAACTCCTCAGAAGAATCTGATTTGTGGTGAGGGGAGAGAGATAAAAGCTCATTTAGGAACGACATGAACATGCTGCGTAGGTAGCTGTTTATCAGTAAATATCTCCACTGAGATTAAGAAAAGCAGTAGCTTAATAAATTAAGTACTTCCTGGTATGGTTACTGTACTGGTAACTCCCAAAAGAATCTGGATTGTGGTGAGGGAACAGAGAAAAAAGCTCATTTAGGACCTACACTTACGAAGGGGGTAGGCAGCTGTATATCAGGGAGTAAACCTTCTGAGAATAAAAACAGCTGGAGCTTGTTAAGGTAATTACACAGGGGAAAGGATAATGTACTGGGAACTCCTCAGAAGAATCTGATTTGTGGTGAGGGGAGAGAGATAAAAGCTCATTTAGGAACGACATGAACATGCTGCGTACGTAGCTGTTTATCAGTAAATATCTCCACTGAGATTAAGAAAAGCAGTAGCTTAATAAATTAAGTACTTCCTGGTATGGTTACTGTACTGGTAACTCCCCAAAAGAATCTGGATTGTGGTGAGGGAACAGAGAAAAAAGCTCATTTAGGACCTGCACTTACGAAGGGGGTAGGCAGCTGTATATCAGGGAGTAAACCTTCTGAGAATAAAAACAGCTGGAGCTTGTTAAGGTAATTACACAGGGGAAAGGATAATGTACTGGGAACTCCTCAGAAGAATCTGATTTGTGGTGAGGGAGAGAGATAAAAGCTCATTTAGGAACGACATGAACATGCTGCGTAGGTAGCTGTTTATCAGTAAATATCTCCACTGAGATTAAGAAAAGCAGTAGCTTAATAAATTAAGTACTTCCTGGTATGGTTACTGTACTGGTAACTCCCCAAAAGAATCTGGATTGTGGTGAGGGAACAGAGAAAAAAGCTCATTTAGGACCTGCACTTACGAAGGGGGTAGGCAGCTGTATATAGGGAGTAAACCTTCTGAGAATAAAACAGCTGGAGCTTGTTAAGGTAATTACACAGGGGAAAGGATAATGTACTGGAACTCCTCAGAAGAATCTGATTTGTGGTGAGGGGAGAGAGATAAAAGCTCATTTAGGAACGACATGAACATGCTGCGTAGGTAGCTGTTTATCAGTAAATATCTCCACTGAGATTAAGAAAAGCAGTAGCTTAATAAATTAAGTACTTCCTGGTATGGTTACTGTACTGGTAACTCCCCAAAAGAATCTGGATTGTGGTGAGGGAACAGAGAAAAAAGCTCATTTAGGACCTGCACTACGAAGGGGGTAGGCAGCTGTATATCAGGGAGTAAACCTTCTGAGAATAAAAACAGCTGGAGCTTGTTAAGGTAATTACACAGGGGAAAGGATAATGCACTGGGAACAATTCAGAAGAATCTGATTTGTGGTGAGGGGAGAGACATAAAAGCTCATTTAGGAACGACATGAACATGCTGCGTAGGTAGCTGTTTATCAGTAAATATCTCCACTGAGATTAAGAAAAGCAGTAGCTTAATAAATTAAGTACTTCCTGGTATGGTTACTGTACTGGTAACTCCCCAAAAGAATCTGGATTGTGGTGAGGGAACAGAGAAAAAAGCTCATTTAGGACCTGCACTTACGAAGGGGGTAGGCAGCTGTATATCAGGGAGTAAACCTTCTGAGAATAAAAACAGCTGGAGCTTGTTAAGGTAATTACACAGGGAAAGGATAATGTACTGGGAACAATTCAGAAGAATCTGATTTGTGGTGAGGGGAGAGACATAAAAGCTCATTTAGGAACGACATGAACATGCTACGTAGGTAGCTGTTTATCAGTAAATATCTCCACTGAGATTAAGAAAAGCAGTAGCTTAATAAATTAAGTACTTCCTGGTATGGTTACTGTACTGGTAACTCCCCAAAAGAATCTGGATTGTGGTGAGGGAACAGAGAAAAAAGCTCATTTAGACCTGCACTTACGAAGGGGGTAGGCAGCTGTATATCAGGGAGTAAACCTTCTGAGAATAAAAACAGCTGGAGCTTGTTAAGGTAATTACACAGGGGAAAGGATAATGTACTGGGAACTCCTCAGAAGAATCTGATTTGTGGTGAGGGGAGAGAGATAAAAGCTCATTCAGGAACGACATGAACATGCTGCGTAGGTAGCTGTTTATCAGTAAATATCTCCACTGAGATTAAGAAAAGCAGTAGCTTAATAAATTAA
Organism: Perognathus longimembris pacificus; assembly: GCF_023159225.1. NCBI lineage: Eukaryota > Metazoa > Chordata > Mammalia > Rodentia > Heteromyidae > Perognathus > Perognathus longimembris. Next base: position 39,605 of record NW_025961230.1, on the reverse strand, counting down.
GTACTTCCTGGTATGGTTACTGTACTGGTAACTCCCCAAAAGAATCTGGATTGTGGTGAGGGAACAGAGAAAAAAGCTCATTTAGGACCTGCACTTACGAAGGGGGTAGGCAGCTGTATATCAGGGAGTAAACCTTCTGAGAATAAAAACAGCTGGAGCTTGTTAAGGTAATTACACAGGGGAAAGGATAATGTACTGGGAACTCCTCAGAAGAATCTGATTTGTTGGTGAGGGAGAGAGATAAAAGCTCATTTAGGAACGACATGAACATGCTGCATAGGTAGCTGTTTATCAGTAAATATCTCCACTGAGATTAAGAAAAGCAGTAGCTTAATAAATTAAGTACTTCCTGGTATGGTTACTGTACTGGTAACTCCCCAAAAGAATCTGGATTGTGGTGAGGGAACAGAGAAAAAAGCTCATTTAGGACCTGCACTTACGAAGGGGGTAGGCAGCTGTATATCAGGGAGTAAACCTTCTGAGAATAAAAACAGCTGGAGCTTGTTAAGGTAATTACACAGGGGAAAGGATAATGTACTGGGAACTCCTCAGAAGAATCTGATTTGTGGTGAGGGGAGAGAGATAAAAGCTCATTTAGGAACGACATGAACATGCTGCGTAGGTAGCTGTTTATCAGTAAATATCTCCACTGAGATTAAGAAAAGCAGTAGCTTAATAAATTAAGTACTTCCTGGTATGGTTACTGTACTGGTAACTCCCCAAAAGAATCTGGATTGTGGTGAGGGAACAGAGAAAAAAGCTCATTTAGGACCTGCACTTACGAAGGGGGTAGGCAGCTGTATATCAGGGAGTAAACCTTCTGAGAATAAAAACAGCTGGAGCTTGTTAAGGTAATTACACAGGGGAAAGGATAATGTACTGGGAACTCCTCAGAAGAATCTGATTTGTGGTGAGGGGAGAGAGATAAAAGCTCATTTAGGAACGACATGAACATGCTGCGTAGGTAGCTGTTTATCAGTAAATATCTCCACTGAGATTAAGAAAAGCAGTAGCTTAAAAAATTAAGTACTTCCTGGTATGGTTACTGTACTGGTAACTCCACAAAAGAATCTGGATTGTGGTGAGGGAACAGAGAAAAAAGCTCATTTAGGACCTGCACTTACGAAGGGGGTAGGCAGCTGTATATCAGGGAGTAAACCTTCTGAGAATAAAAACAGCTGGAGCTTGTTAAGGTAATTACACAGGGGAAAGGATAATGTACTGGGAACTCCTCAGAAGAATCTGATTTGTGGTGAGGGGAGAGAGATAAAAGCTCATTTAGGAACGACATGAACATGCTGCGTAGTAGCTGTTTATCAGTAAATATCTCCACTGAGATTAAGAAAAGCAGTAGCTTAATAAATTAAGTACTTCCTGGTATGGTTACTGTACTGGTAACTCCCCAAAAGAATCTGGATTGTGGTGAGGGAACAGAGAAAAAAGCTCATTTAGGACCTGCACTTACGAAGGGGGTAGGCAGCTGTATATCAGGGAGTAAACCTTCTGAGAATAAAAACAGCTGGAGCTTGTTAAGGTAATTACACAGGGGAAAGGATAATGTACTGGGAACTCCTCAGAAGAATCTGATTTGTGGTGAGGGGAGAGAGATAAAAGCTCATTTAGGAACGACATGAACATGCTGCGTAGGTAGCTGTTTATCAGTAAATATCTCCACTGAGATTAAGAAAAGCAGTAGCTTAATAAATTAAGTACTTCCTGGTATGGTTACTGTACTGGTAACTCCCCAAAAGAATCTGGATTGTGGTGAGGGAACAGAGAAAAAAGCTCATTTAGGACCTGCACTTACGAAGGGGGTAGGCAGCTGTATATCAGGGAGTAAACCTTCTCAGAATAAAAACAGCTGGAGCTTGTTAAGGTAATTACACAGGGGAAAGGATAATGTACTGGGAACTCCTCAGAAGAATCTGATTTGTGGTGAGGGGAGAGAGATAAAAGCTCATTTAGGAACGACATGAACATGCTGCGTAGGTAGCTGTTTATCAGTAAATATCTCCACTGAGATTAAGAAAAGCAGTAGCTTAATAAATTAAGTACTTCCTGGTATGGTTACTGTACTGGTAACTCCCCAAAAGAATCTGGATTGTGGTGAGGGAACAGAGAAAAAAGCTCATTTAGGACCTGCACTTTCGAAGGGGGTAGGCAGCTGTATATCAGGGAGTAAACCTTCTGAGAATAAAAACAGCTGGAGCTTGTTAAGGTAATTACACAGGGGAAAGATAATGTACTGGGAACTCCTCAGAAGAATCTGATTTGTGGTGAGGGGAGAGAGATAAAAGCTCATTTAGGAACGACATGAACATGCTGCGTAGGTAGCTGTTTATCAGTAAATATCTCCACTGAGATTAAGAAAAGCAGTAGCTTAATAAATTAAGTACTTCCTGGTATGGTTACTGTACTGGTAACTCCCCAAAAGAATCTGGATTGTGGTGAGGGAACAGAGAAAAAAGCTCATTTAGGACCTGCACTTACGAAGGGGGTAGGCAGCTGTATATCAGGGAGTAAACCTTCTGAGAATAAAAACAGCTGGAGCTTGTTAAGGTAATTACACAGGGGAAAGGATAATGTACTGGGAACTCCTCAGAAGAATCTGATTTGTGGTGAGGGGAGAGAGATAAAAGCTCATTTAGGAACGACATGAACATGCTGCGTAGGTAGCTGTTTATCAGTAAATATCTCCACTGAGATTAAGAAAAGCAGTAGCTTAATAAATTAAGTACTTCCTGGTATGGTTACTGTACTGGTAACTCCCCAAAAGAATCTGGATTGTGGTGAGGGAACAGAGAAAAAAGCTCATTTAGACCTGCACTTACGAAGGGGGTAGGCAGCTGTATATCAGGGAGTAAACCTTCTGAGAATAAAAACAGCTGGAGCTTGTTAAGGTAATTACACAGGGGAAAGGATAATGTACTGGGAACTCCTCAGAAGAATCTGATTTGTGGTGAGGGGAGAGAGATAAAAGCTCATTTAGGAACGACATGAACATGCTGCGTAGGTAGCTGTTTATCAGTAAATATCTCCACTGAGATTAAGAAAAGCAGTAGCTTAATAAATTAAGTACTTCCTGGTATGGTTACTGTACTGGTAACTCCCCAAAAGAATCTGGATTGTGGTGAGGGAACAGAGAAAAAAGCTCATTTAGGACCTGCACTTACGAAGGGGGTAGGCAGCTGTATATCAGGGAGTAAACCTTCTGAGAATAAAAACAGCTGGAGCTTGTTAAGGTAATTACACAGGGGAAAGGATAATGTACTGGGAACTCCTCAGAAGAATCTGATTTGTGGTGAGGGGAGAGAGATAAAAGCTCATTTAGGAACGACATGAACATGCTGCATACGTAGCTGTTTATCAGTAAATATCTCCACTGAGATTAAGAAAAGCAGTAGCTTAATAAATTAAGTACTTCCTGGTATGGTTACTGTACTGGTAACTCCCCAAAAGAATCTGGATTGTGGTGAGGGAACAGAGAAAAAAGCTCATTTAGGACCTGCACTTACGAAGGGGGTAGGCAGCTGTATATCAGGGAGTAAACCTTCTGAGAATAAAAACAGCTGGAGCTTGTTAAGGTAATTACACAGGGGAAAGGATAATGTACTGGGAACTCCTCAGAAGAATCTGATTTGTGGTGAGGGGAGAGAGATAAAAGCTCATTTAGGAACGGCATGAACATGCTGCGTAGGTAGCTGTTTATCAGTAAATATCTCCACTGAGATTAAGAAAAGCAGTAGCTTAATAAATTAAGTACTTCCTGGTATGGTTACTGTACTGGTAACTCCCCAAAAGAATCTGGATTGTGGTGAGGGAACAGAGAAAAAAGCTCATTTAGGACCTGCACTTACGAAGGGGGTAGGCAGCTGTATATCAGGGAGTAAACCTTCTGAGAATAAAAACAGCTGGAGCTTGTTAAGGTAATTACACAGGGGAAAGGATAATGTACTGGGAACTCCTCAGAAGAATCTGATTTGTGGTGAGGGGAGAGAGATAAAAGCTCATTTAGGAACGACATGAACATGCTGCGTAGGTAGCTGTTTATCAGTAAATATCTCCACTGAGATTAAGAAAAGCAGTAGCTTAATAAATTAAGTACTTCCTGGTATGGTTACTGTACTGGTAACTCCACAAAAGAATCTGGATTGTGGTGAGGGAACAGAGAAAAAAGCTCATTTAGGACCTGCACTTACGAAGGGGGTAGGCAGCTGTATATCAGGGAGTAAACCTTCTGAGAATAAAAACAGCTGGAGCTTGTTAAGGTAATTACACAGGGGAAAGGATAATGTACTGGGAACTCCTCAGAAGAATCTGATTTGTGGTGAGGGGAGAGAGATAAAAGCTCATTTAGGAACGACATGAACATGCTGCGTAGGTAGCTGTTTATCAGTAAATATCTCCACTGAGATTAAGAAAAGCAGTAGCTTAATAAATTAAGTACTTCCTGGTATGGTTACTGTACTGGTAACTCCCCAAAAGAATCTGGATTGTGGTGAGGGAACAGAGAAAAATGCTCATTTAGGACCTGCACTTACGAAGGGGGTAGGCAGCTGTATATCAGGGAGTAAACCTTCTGAGAATAAAAACAGCTGGAGCTTGTTAAGGTAATTACACAGGGGAAAGGATAATGTACTGGGAACTCCTCAGAAGAATCTGATTTGTGGTGAGGGGAGAGAGATAAAAGCTCATTTAGGAACGACATGAACATGCTGCGTAGGTAGCTGTTTATCAGTAAATATCTCCACTGAGATTAAGAAAAGCAGTAGCTTAATAAATTAAGTACTTCCTGGTATGGTTACTGTACTGGTAACTCCCAAAAGAATCTGGATTGTGGTGAGGGAACAGAGAAAAAAGCTCATTTAGGACCTGCACTTACGAAGGGGGTAGGCAGCTGTATATCAGGGAGTAAACCTTCTGAGAATAAAAACAGCTGGAGCTTGTTAAGGTAATTACACAGGGGAAAGGATAATGTACTGGGAACTCCTCAGAAGAATCTGATTTGTGGTGAGGGGAGAGAGATAAAAGCTCATTTAGGAACGACATGAACATGCTGCGTAGGTAGCTGTTTATCAGTAAATATCTCCACTGAGATTAAGAAAAGCAGTAGCTTAATAAATTAAGTACTTCCTGGTATGGTTACTGTACTGGTAACTCCCCAAAAGAATCTGGATTGTGGTGAGGGAACAGAGAAAAAAGCTCATTTAGGACCTGCACTTTCGAAGGGGGTAGGCAGCTGTATATCAGGGAGTAAACCTTCTGAGAATAAAAACAGCTGGAGCTTGTTAAGGTAATTACACAGGGGAAAGGATAATGTACTGGGAACTCCTCAGAAGAATCTGATTTGTGGTGAGGGGAGAGAGATAAAAGCTCATTTAGGAACGACATGAACATGCTGCATAGTAGCTGTTTATCAGTAAATATCTCCACTGAGATTAAGAAAAGCAGTAGCTTAATAAATTAAGTACTTCCTGGTATGGTTACTGTACTGGTAACTCCCCAAAAGAATCTGGATTGTGGTGAGGGAACAGAGAAAAAAGCTCATTTAGGACCTGCACTTACGAAGGGGGTAGGCAGCTGTATATCAGGGAGTAAACCTTCTGAGAATAAAAACAGCTGGAGCTTGTTAAGGTAATTACACAGGGGAAAGGATAATGTACTGGGAACTCCTCAGAAGAATCTGATTTGTGGTGAGGGGAGAGAGATAAAAGCTCATTTAGGAACGACATGAACATGCTGCGTAGGTAGCTGTTTATCAGTAAATATCTCCACTGAGATTAAGAAAAGCAGTAGCTTAATAAATTAAGTACTTCCTGGTATGGTTACTGTACTGGTAACTCCCCAAAAGAATCTGGATTGTGGTGAGGGAACAGAGAAAAAAGCTCATTTAGGACCTGCACTTACGAAGGGGGTAGGCAGCTGTATATCAGGGAGTAAACCTTCTGAGAATAAAAACAGCTGGAGCTTGTTAAGGTAATTACACAGGGGAAATGGATAATGTACTGGGAACTCCTCAGAAGAATCTGATTTGTGGTGAGGGGAGAGAGATAAAAGCTCATTTAGGAACGACATGAACATGCTGCGTAGGTAGCTGTTTATCAGTAAATATCTCCACTGAGATTAAGAAAAGCAGTAGCTTAATAAATTAAGTACTTCCTGGTATGGTTACTGTACTGGTAACTCCCCAAAAGAATCTGGATTGTGGTGAGGGAACAGAGAAAAAAGCTCATTTAGGACCTGCACTTACGAAGGGGGTAGGCAGCTGTATATCAGGGAGTAAACCTTCTGAGAATAAAAACAGCTGGAGCTTGTTAAGGTAATTACACAGGGGAAAGGATAATGTACTGGGAACTCCTCAGAAGAATCTGATTTGTGGTGAGGGGAGAGAGATAAAAGCTCATTTAGGAACGACATGAACATGCTGCATAGGTAGCTGTTTATCAGTAAATATCTCCACTGAGATTAAGAAAAGCAGTAGCTTAATAAATTAAGTACTTCCTGGTATGGTTACTGTACTGGTAACTCCCCAAAAGAATCTGGATTGTGGTGAGGGAACAGAGAAAAAAGCTCATTTAGGACCTGCACTTACGAAGGGGGTAGGCAGCTGTATATCAGGGAGTAAACCTTCTGAGAATAAAAACAGCTGGAGCTTGTTAAGGTAATTACACAGGGGAAAGGATAATGTACTGGGAACTCCTCAGAAGAATCTGATTTGTGGTGAGGGGAGAGAGATAAAAGCTCATTTAGGAACGACATGAACATGCTGCGTAGGTAGCTGTTTATCAGTAAATATCTCCACTGAGATTAAGAAAAGCAGTAGCTTAATAAATTAAGTACTTCCTGGTATGGTTACTGTACTGGTAACTCCCCAAAAGAATCTGGATTGTGGTGAGGGAACAGAGAAAAAAGCTCATTTAGGACCTGCACTTACGAAGGGGGTAGGCAGCTGTATATCAGGGAGTAAACCTTCTGAGAATAAAAACAGCTGGAGCTTGTTAAGGTAATTACACAGGGGAAAGGATAATGTACTGGGAACTCCTCAGAAGAATCTGATTTGTGGTGAGGGGAGAGAGATAAAAGCTCATTTAGGAACGACATGAACATGCTGCGTAGGTAGCTGTTTATCAGTAAATATCTCCACTGAGATTAAGAAAAGCAGTAGCTTAATAAATTAAGTACTTCCTGGTATGGTTACTGTACTGGTACTCCCCAAAAGAATCTGGATTGTGGTGAGGGAACAGAGAAAAAAGCTCATTTAGGACCTGCACTTACGAAGGGGGTAGGCAGCTGTATATCAGGGAGTAAACCTTCTGAGAATAAAAACAGCTGGAGCTTGTTAAGGTAATTACACAGGGGAAAGGATAATGTACTGGGAACTCCTCAGAAGAATCTGATTTGTGGTGAGGGGAGAGAGATAAAAGCTCATTTAGGAACGACATGAACATGCTGCGTAGGTAGCTGTTTATCAGTAAATATCTCCACTGAGATTAAGAAAAGCAGTAGCTTAATAAATTAAGTACTTCCTGGTATGGTTACTGTACTGGTAACTCCCCAAAAGAATCTGGATTGTGGTGAGGGAACAGAGAAAAAATCTCATTTAGGACCTGCACTTTCGAAGGGGGTAGGCAGCTGTATATCAGGGAGTAAACCTTCTGAGAATAAAAACAGCTGGAGCTTGTTAAGGTAATTACACAGGGGAAAGGATAATGTACTGGGAACTCCTCAGAAGAATCTGATTTGTGGTGAGGGGAGAAGATAAAAGCTCATTTAGGAACGACATGAACATGCTGCGTAGGTAGCTGTTTATCAGTAAATATCTCCACTGAGATTAAGAAAAGCAGTAGCTTAATAAATTAAGTACTTCCTGGTATGGTTACTGTACTGGTCACTCCCCAAAAGAATCTGGATTGTGGTGAGGGAACAGAGAAAAAAGCTCATTTAGGACCTGCACTTACGAAGGGGGTAGGCAGCTGTATATCAGGGAGTAAACCTTCTGAGAATAAAAACAGCTGGAGCTTGTTAAGGTAATTACACAGGGGAAAGGATAATGTACTGGGAACTCCTCAGAAGAATCTGATTTGTGGTGAGGGGAGAGAGATAAAAGCTCATTTAGGAACGACATGAACATGCTGCGTAGGTAGCTGTTTATCAGTAAATATCTCCACTGAGATTAAGAAAAGCAGTAGCTTAATAAATTAATTACTTCCTGGTATGGTTACTGTACTGGTAACTCCCCAAAAGAATCTGGATTGTGGTGAGGGAACAGAGAAAAAAGCTCATTTAGGACCTGCACTTACGAAGGGGGTAGGCAGCTGTATATCAGGGAGTAAACCTTCTGAGAATAAAAACAGCTGGAGCTTGTTAAGGTAATTACACAGGGGAAAGGATAATGTACTGGGAACTCCTCAGAAGAATCTGATTTGTGGTGAGGGGAGAGAGATAAAAGCTCATTTAGGAACGACATGAACATGCTGCGTAGGTAGCTGTTTATCAGTAAATATCTCCACTGAGATTAAGAAAAGCAGTAGCTTAATAAATTAAGTACTTCCTGGTATGGTTACTGTACTGGTAACTCCCCAAAAGAATCTGGATTGTGGTGAGGGAACAGAGAAAAAAGCTCATTTAGGACCTGCACTTACGAAGGGGGTAGGCAGCTGTATATCAGGGAGTAAACCTTCTGAGAATAAAAACAGCTGGAGCTTGTTAAGGTAATTACACAGGGGAAAGATAATGTACTGGGAACTCCTCAGAAGAATCTGATTTGTGGTGAGGGGAGAGAGATAAAAGCTCATTTAGGAACGACATGAACATGCTGCGTAGGTAGCTGTTTATCAGTAAATATCTCCACTGAGATTAAGAAAAGCAGTAGCTTAATAAATTAAGTACTTCCTGGTATGGTTACTGTACTGGTAACTCCCCAAAAGAATCTGGATTGTGGTGAGGGAACAGAGAAAAAATCTCATTTAGGACCTGCACTTACGAAGGGGGTAGGCAGCTGTATATCAGGGAGTAAACCTTCTGAGAATAAAAACAGCTGGAGCTTGTTAAGGTAATTACACAGGGGAAGGATAATGTACTGGGAACTCCTCAGAAGAATCTGATTTGTGGTGAGGGGAGAGAGATAAAAGCTCATTTAGGAACGACATGAACATGCTGCGTAGGTAGCTGTTTATCAGTAAATATCTCCACTGAGATTAAGAAAAGCAGTAGCTTAATAAATTAAGTACTTCCTGGTATGGTTACTGTACTGGTAACTCCCCAAAAGAATCTGGATTGTGGTGAGGGAACAGAGAAAAAAGCTCATTTAGGACCTGCACTTACGAAGGGGGTAGGCAGCTGTATATCAGGGAGTAAACCTTCTGAGAATAAAAACAGCTGGAGCTTGTTAAGGTAATTACACAGGGGAAAGGATAATGTACTGGGAACTCCTCAGAAGAATCTGATTTGTGGTGAGGGGAGAGAGATAAAAGCTCATTTAGGAACGACATGAACATGCTGCGTAGGTAGCTGTTTATCAGTAAATATCTCCACTGAGATTAAGAAAAGCAGTAGCTTAATAAATTAAGTACTTCCTGGTATGGTTACTGTACTGGTAACTCCCCAAAAGAATCTGGATTGTGGTGAGGGAACAGAGAAAAAAGCTCATTTAGGACCTGCACTTACGAAGGGGGTAGGCAGCTGTATATCAGGGAGTAAACCTTCTGAGAATAAAAACAGCTGGAGCTTGTTAAGGTAATTACACAGGGGAAAGGATAATGTACTGGGAACTCCTCAGAAGAATCTGATTTGTGGTGAGGGGAGAGAGATAAAAGCTCATTTAGGAACGACATGAACATGCTGCGTAGGTAGCTGTTTATCAGTAAATATCTCCACTGAGATTAAGAAAAGCAGTAGCTTAATAAATTAAGTACTTCCTGGTATGGTTACTGTACTGGTAACTCCCCAAAAGAATCTGGATTGTGGTGAGGGAACAGAGAAAAAAGCTCATTTAGGACCTGCACTTACGAAGGGGGTAGGCAGCTGTATATCAGGGAGTAAACCTTCTGAGAATAAAAACAGCTGGAGCTTGTTAAGGTAATTACACAGGGGAAAGGATAATGTACTGGGAACTCCTCAGAAGAATCTGATTTGTGGTGAGGGGAGAGAGATAAAAGCTCATTTAGGAACGACATGAACATGCTGCGTAGGTAGCTGTTTATCAGTAAATATCTCCACTGAGATTAAGAAAAGCAGTAGCTTAATAAATTAAGTACTTCCTGGTATGGTTACTGTACTGGTACTCCCCAAAAGAATCTGGATTGTGGTGAGGGAACAGAGAAAAAAGCTCATTTAGGACCTGCACTTACGAAGGGGGTAGGCAGCTGTATATCAGGGAGTAAACCTTCTGAGAATAAAAACAGCTGGAGCTTGTTAAGGTAATTACACAGGGGAAAGGATAATGTACTGGGAACTCCTCAGAAGAATCTGATTTGTGGTGAGGGGAGAGAGATAAAAGCTCATTTAGGAACGACATGAACATGCTGCGTACGTAGCTGTTTATCAGTAAATATCTCCACTGAGATTAAGAAAAGCAGTAGCTTAATAAATTAAGTACTTCCTGGTATGGTTACTGTACTGGTAACTCCCAAAAGAATCTGGATTGTGGTGAGGGAACAGAGAAAAAGCTCATTTAGGACCTGCACTTACGAAGGGGGTAGGCAGCTGTATATCAGGGAGTAAACCTTCTGAGAATAAAAACAGCTGGAGCTTGTTAAGGTAATTACACAGGGGAAAGGATAATGTACTGGGAACTCCTCAGAAGAATCTGATTCGTGGTGAGGGGAGAGAGATAAAAGCTCATTTAGGAACGACATGAACATGCTGCGTACGTAGCTGTTTATCAGTAAATATCTCCACTGAGATTAAGAAAAGCAGTAGCTTAATAAATTAAGTACTTCCTGGTATGGTTACTGTACTGGTAACTCCCCAAAAGAATCTGGATTGTGGTGAGGGAACAGAGAAAAAATCTCATTTAGGACCTGCACTTTCGAAGGGGGTAGGCAGCTGTATATCAGGGAGTAAACCTTCTGAGAATAAAAACAGCTGGAGCTTGTTAAGGTAATTACACAGGGGAAATTATAATGTACTGGGAACTCCTCAGAAGAATCTGATTTGTGGTGAGGGGAGAGAGATAAAAGCTCATTTAGGAACGACATGAACATGCTGCGTAGGTAGCTGTTTATCAGTAAATATCTCCACTGAGATTAAGAAAAGCAGTAGCTTAATAAATTAAGTACTTCCTGGTATGGTTACTGTACTGGTAACTCCCCAAAAGAATCTGGATTGTGGTGAGGGAACAGAGAAAAAAGCTCATTTAGGACCTGCACTTACGAAGGGGGTAGGCAGCTGTATATCAGGGAGTAAACCTTCTGAGAATAAAAACAGCTGGAGCTTGTTAAGGTAATTACACAGGGGAAAGGATAATGTACTGGGAACTCCTCAGAAGAATCTGATTTGTGGTGAGGGGAGAGAGATAAAAGCTCATTTAGGAACGACATGAACATGCTGCGTAGGTAGCTGTTTATCAGTAAATATCTCCACTGAGATTAAGAAAAGCAGTAGCTTAATAAATTAAGTACTTCCTGGTATGGTTACTGTACTGGTAACTCCCCAAAAGAATCTGGATTGTGGTGAGGGAACAGAGAAAAAAGCTCATTTAGGACCTGCACTTACGAAGGGGTAGGCAGCTGTATATCAGGGAGTAAACCTTCTGAGAATAAAAACAGCTGGAGCTTGTTAAGGTAATTACACAGGGGAAAGGAAGTACTGGGAACTCCTCAGAAGAATCTGATTTGTGGTGAGGGAGAGAGATAAAAGCTCATTTAGGAACGACATGAACATGCTGCGTACGTAGCTGTTTATCAGTAAATATCTCCACTGAGATTAAGAAAAGCAGTAGCTTAATAAATTAAGTACTTCCTGGTATGGTTACTGTACTGGTCACTCCCCAAAAGAATCTGGATTGTGGTGAGGGAACAGAGAAAAAAGCTCATTTAGGACCTGCACTTACGAAGGGGGTAGGCAGCTGTATATCAGGGAGTAAACCTTCTGAGAATAAAAACAGCTGGAGCTTGTTAAGGTAATTACACAGGGGAAAGGTAATGTACTGGGAACTCCTCAGAAGAATCTGATTTGTGGTGAGGGGAGAGAGATAAAAGCTCATTTAGGAACGACATGAACATGCTGCGTAGGTAGCTGTTTATCAGTAAATATCTCCACTGAGATTAAGAAAAGCAGTAGCTTAATAAATTAAGTACTTCCTGGTATGGTTACTGTACTGGTAACTCCCCAAAAGAATCTGGATTGTGGTGAGGGAACAGAGAAAAAAGCTCATTTAGGACCTGCACTTACGAAGGGGGTAGGCAGCTGTATATCAGGGAGTAAACCTTCTGAGAATAAAAACAGCTGGAGCTTGTTAAGGTAATTACACAGGGGAAAGGATAATGTACTGGGAACTTCCTCAGAAGAATCTGATTTGTGGTGAGGGGAGAGAGATAAAAGCTCATTTAGGAACGACATGAACATGCTGCGTAGGTAGCTGTTTATCAGTAAATATCTCCACTGAGATTAAGAAAAGCAGTAGCTTAATAAATTAAGTACTTCCTGGTATGGTTACTGTACTGGTAACTCCCCAAAAGAATCTGGATTGTGGTGAGGAACAGAGAAAAAAGCTCATTTAGGACCTGCACTTACGAAGGGGGTAGGCAGCTGTATATCAGGGAGTAAACCTTCTGAGAATAAAAACAGCTGGAGCTTGTTAAGGTAATTACACAGGGGAAAGGATAATGTACTGGGAACTCCTCAGAAGAATCTGATTTGTGGTGAGGGGAGAGAGATAAAAGCTCATTTAGGAACGACATGAACATGCTGCGTAGGTAGCTGTTTATCAGTAAATATCTCCACTGAGATTAAGAAAAGCAGTAGCTTAATAAATTAAGTACTTCCTGGTATGGTTACTGTACTGGTAACTCCCCAAAAGAATCTGGATTGTGGTGAGGGAACAGAGAAAAAAGCTCATTTAGGACCTGCACTTACGAAGGGGGTAGGCAGCTGTATATCAGGGAGTAAACCTTCTGAGAATAAAAACAGCTGGAGCTTATTAAGGTAATTACACAGGGGAAAGCATAATGTACTGGCAACTCCTCAGAAGAATCTGATTTGTGGTGAGGGGAGAGAGATAAACGCTCATTTAGGAACGACATGAGCATGCTGCGTAGGTAGCTGTTTATCAGTAAATATCTCCACTGAGATTAAGAAAAGCAGTAGCTTAATAAATTAAATACGTACCTCTCCTGGTATGGTTACTGTACTGGTGACTCCCCAAAAGAATCTGGATTGTGGTGTGGGAACAGAGAAAAAAGCTCATTTAGGACCTGCACTTACGAATGGGGTAGGCAGCTGTATATCAGGGAGTAAACCTTCTGAGAATAAAAACAGCTGGAGCTTGTTAAGGTAATTAAACAGGGGAAAGGATAATGTACTGGGAACTCCTCAGAAGAATCTGATTTGTGGTGAGGGGAGAGAGAAAAAGCTCATTTAGGAACGACATGAACATGCTGCGTACGTAGCTGTTTATCAGTAAATATCTCCACTGAGATTAAGAAAAGCAGTAGCTTAATAAATTAAGTACTTCCTGGTATAGTTACTGTACTGATCACTCCACAAAAGAATCTGGATTGTGGTGAGGGAATAGAGAAAAAGCTCATTTAGGACCTGCACTTACGAAGGGGGTAGGCAGCTGTATATCAGGGAGTAAAACTTCTGACAATAAAAACAGCTGGAGCTTGTTAAGGTAATTACACAGGGGAAAGGATAATGTACTCGGAAATCCTCAGAAGAATCTGATTCGTGGTGAGGGGAGAGAGATAAAAGCTCATTTAGGAACGACATGAACATGCTGCGTACGTAGCTGTTTATCAGTAAATATCTCCACTGAGATTAAGAAAAGCAGTAGCTTAATAAATTAATTACTTCCTGGAATGGTTACTGTATTGGTAACTCCCCAAAAGAATCTGGATTGTCATGAGGGAACAGAGAAAAAATCTCATTTAGGACCTGCACTTTCGAAGGGGGTAGGCAGCTGTATATCAGGGAGTAAACCTTCTGAGAATAAAAACAGCTGGAGCTTGTTAAGGTAATTACACAGGGGAAATTATAATGTACTGGGAACTCCTCAGAAGAATCTGATTTGTGGTGAGGGGAGAGAGATAAAAGCTCATTTAGGAACGACATGAACATGCTGCGTACGTACCTGTTTATCAGTAAATATCTCCACTGAGTTTAAGAAAAGCAGTAGCTTAATTAATTAAGTACTTCCTGGTATGGTTACTGTACTGGTAACTCCCCAAAAGAATCTGGATTGTCGGTGAGGGAACAGAGAAAAAATCTCATTTAGGACCTGCACTTTCGAAGGGGGTAGGCAGCTGTATATCAGGGAGTAAACCTTCTGAGAATAAAAACAGCTGGAGCTTGTTAAGGTAATTACACAGGGGAAATTATAATGTACTGGGAACTCCTCAGAAGAATCTGATTTGTGGTGAGGGGAGAGAGATATAAGCTCATTTAGGAACGACATGAATATGCTGCGTAGGTGGCTGTTTATCAGTAAATATCTCCACTGAGATTAAGAAAAGCAGTAGCTTAATAAATTAAGTACTTCCTGGTATGGTTACTGTACTGGTAACTCCCCAAAAGAATCTGGATTGTGGTGAGGGAACAGAGAAAAAAGCTCATTTATGACCTGCACTTACGAAGGGGGTAGGCAGCTGTATATCAGGGAGTAAACCTTCTGAGAATAAAAACAGCTGGAGCTTGTTAAGGTAATTACACAGGGGAAAGGATAATGTACTCGGAAATCCTCAGAAGAATCTGATTTGTGGTGAATGGAGAGAGATAAAAGCTCATTTAGGAACGACATGAACATGCTGTGTAGGTAGCTGTTTATCAGTAAATATCTCCACTGAGATTAAGAAAACAGTAGCTTAATAAATTAAGTACTTCCTGGTATGGTTACTGTACTGGTAACTCCCCAAAAGAATCTGGATTGTGATGAGGGAACAGAGAAAAAAGCTCATTTAGGACCTGCACTTACGAAGAGGGTAGGCAGCTGTATATCAGGGAGTAAATCTTCTGAGAATAAAAACAGCTGTAGCTTGTTAAGGTAATTACATAGGGGAAAAAGGAAGTACTGGGAACTCCTCAGAAGAATCTGATTTGTTGGTGGGGAGAGAGATAAAAGCTCATTTAGGGACGACATGAACATGCTGCATACGTAGCTGTTTATCAGTAAATATCTCCACTGAGATTAAGAAAAGCAGTAGCTTAATAAATTAAGTACTTCCTGGTTTGGTTACTGTACTGGTCACTCCCCAAAAGAATATGGATTGTGGAGAGGCAACAGAGAAAAAAGCTCATTTAGGACCTGCAATTACGAAGGGGGTAGGAAGCTGTATATCAGGGAGTAAACCTTCTGAGAATAAAAACAGCTGGAGCTTGTTAAGGTAATTACACTGGGGAAAGATTAATGTACTGGGAACTCCTCAGAAGAATCTGATTTGTGGTGAGGGGAGAGAGATAAAAGCTCATATAGGAACGACATGAACATGCTGCGTAGGTAGCTGTTTATCAGTAAATATCTCCACTGAGATTAAGAAAAGCAGTAGCTTAATAAATTAAGTACTTCCTGGTATGGTTACTATACTGGTAACTCCCCAAAAGAATCTGGATTGTGGTGAGGGAACAGAGAAAAAAGCTCATTTAGGACCTGCACTTACGAAGGGGGTAGGCAGCTGTATATCAGGGAGTAACCTTCTGAGAATAAAAACAGCTGGAGCTTGTTAAGGTAATTACACAGGGGAAAGGATAATGTACTGGGAATCCTCAGAAGAATCTGATTTGTGGTGAGTGGAGAGAGATAAAAGCTCATTTAGGAACGACATGAACATGCTGCGTAGGTAGCTGTTTATCAGTAAATATCTCCACTGAGATTAAGAAAAGCAGTAGCTTAATAAATTAAGTACTTCCTGGTATGGTTACTGTACTGGTCACTCCCCAAAAGAATCTGGATTGTGGTTCGGGAATAGAGAAAAAAGCTCATTTAGGACCTGCTCTTACGAAGGGGGTAGGCAGCTGTATATCAGGGAGTAAACCTTCTGAGAATAAAAACAGCTGGAGCTTGTTAAGGTAATTACACAGGGGAATGGATAATGTACTGGGAACTCCTCAGAAGAATCTGATATGTGGTGAGGGGAGAGAGATAAAAGCTCATTTATGAACGACATGAACATGCTGCGTAGGTAGCTGTTTATCAGTAAATATCTCCACTGAGATTAAGAAAAGCAGTAGCTTAATAAATTAAGTACTTCCTGGTATGGTTACTGTACTGGTCACTCCACAAAAGAATCTGGATTGTGGTGAGGGAACAGAGAAAAAAGCTCATTTAGGACCTACACTTACGAAGGGGATAGGCAGCTGTATATCAGGGAGTAAACCTTCTGAGAATAAAAACAGCTGGAGCTTATTAAGGTAATTACACAGGGGAAAGCATAATGTACTGGCAACTCCTCAGAAGAATCTGATTTGTGGTGAGGGGAGAGAGATAAACGCTCATTTAGGAACGACATGAGCATGCTGCGTAGGTAGCTGTTTATCAGTAAATATCTCCACTGAGATTAAGAAAAGCAGGAGCTTAATAAATTAAGTACGTACCTCTCCTGGTATGGTTACTGTACTGGTGACTCCCCAAAAGAATCTGGATTGTGGTGTGGGAACAGAGAAAAAAGCTCATTTAGGACCTGCACTTACGAATGGGGTAGGCAGCTGTATATCAGGGAGTAAACCTTCTGAGAATAAAAACAGCTGGAGCTTGTTAAGGTAATTAAACAGGGGAAAGGTAATGTACTGGGAACTCCTCAGAAGAATCTGATTTGTGGTGAGGGGAGAGAGATAAAAGCTCATTTAGGAACGACATGAACATGCTGCGTACGGAGCTGTTTATCAGTAAATATCTCCACTGAGATTAAGAAAAGCAGTAGCTTAATAAATTAAGTACTTCCTGGTATAGTTACTGTACTGATCACTCCACAAAAGAATCTGGATTGTGGTGAGGGAACAGAGAAAAAGCTCATTTAGGACCTGCACTCACGAAGGGGGTAGGCAGCTGTATATCAGGGAGTAAACCTTCTGAGAATAAAAACAGCTGGAGCTTGTTAAGGTAATTACACAGGGGAACGGATAATGTACTGGGAACTCCTCAGAAGAATCTGATTTGTGGTGAGGGGAGAGAGATAAAAGCTCATTTAGGAACGACATGAACATGCTGCGTACGTACCTGTTTATCAGTAAATATCTCCACTGAGTTTAAGAAAAGCAGTAGCTTAATTAATTAAGTACTTCCTGGTATGGTTACTGTACTGGTAACTCCCCAAAAGAATCTGGATTGTGGTGAGGGAACAGAGAAAAAAGCTCATTTAGGACCTGCACTTACGAAGGGGTTAGGCAGCTGTATATCAGGGAGTAAACCTTCTGAGAATAAAAACAGCTGGAGCTTGTTAAGGTAATTACACAAGGGAAAGGATAATGTACTAGGAACAATTCAGAAGAATCTGATTTGTGGTGAGGGGAGAGAGATAAAAGCTCATTTAGGAACGACATGAACATGGTGCGTTGGTAGCTGTTTACCAGTAAATATCTCCACTTAGATTAAGAAAAGCAGTAGCTTAGTAAATTAAGTACTTCCTGGTATGGTTACTGTACTGGTAACTCCCCAAAAGAATCTGGATTGCGGTGAGCGAACAGAGAAAATAGCTCATTTAGGACCTGCACTTTCGAAGGGGGTAGGCAGCTGTATATCAGGGAGTAAACCTTCTGAGAATAAAAACAGCTGGAGCTTGTTAAGGTAATTACACAGGGGAAAGGATAAAGTACTGGGAACTCCTCAGAAGAATCTGATTTGTGGTGAGGGGAGAGAGATAAAAGCTCATTTAGGAACGACATGAACATGCTGCGTACGTAGCTGTTTATCAGTAAATATCTCCACTGAGATTAAGAAAAGCAGTAGTTTAATAAATTAAGTACTTCCTGGTATGGTTACTGTACTGGTAACTCCCCAAAAGAATCTGGATTTCGGTGAGGGAACAGAGAAAAAAGCTCATTTATTACCTGCACTTACGAAGGGGGTAGGCAGCTGTATATCAGGGAGTAAACCTTCTGAGAATAAAAACAGCTGGAGCTTGTTAAGGTAATTACACAGGGGAAAGGATAATGTACTGGGAACTCCTCAGAAGAATCTGATTTGTGGTGAGGGGAGAGAGATAAAAGCTCATTTAGGAACGACATGAACATGCTGCGTACGTAGCTGTTTATCAGTAAATATCTCCACTCAGATTAAGAAAAGCAGTAGCTTAATAAATTAAGTACTTCCTGGTATATTTACTGTACTGGTAACTCCCCAAAAGAATCTGGATTGTGGTGGGGGAACAGAGAAAAAAGCTCATTTAGGACCTGCACTTACGAAGGGGGTTGGCAGCTCTATATCAGGGAGTAAACCTTCTGAGAATAAAAACAGCTGGAGCTTGTTAAGGTAATTACACAGGGGAAAGGATAATGTACTGGGAACTCCTCAGAAGAATCTGATTTGTGGTGAGGGGACAGAGATAAAAGCTCATTTAGGAACGACATGAACATGCTGCGTACGTAGCTGTTTATCAGTAAATATCTCCACTGAGATTATGAAAAGCAGTAGCTTAATAAATTAAGTACTTCCTGGTATAGTTACTGTACTGGTCACTCCACAAAAGAATCTGGATTGTGGTGAGGGAACAGAGAAAAAGCTCATTTAGGACCTGCACTTACGAAGGGGGTAGGCAGCTGTATATCAGGGAGTAAACCCTCTGAGAATAAAAACAGCTGGAGCTTGTTAAGGTAATTACACAGGGGAAAGGATAATGTACTGGGAACTCCTCAGAAGAATCTGATTTGTGGTGAGGGGAGAGAGGTAAAAGCTCATTAAGGAACGACATGAACATGCTGCATACGTACCTGTTTATCTGTAAATATCTCCACTGAGTTTAAGAAAAGCAGTAGCTTAATTAATTAAGTACTTCCTGGTATGGTTACTGTACTGGTAACTCCACAAAAGAATCTGGATTGTGGTGAGGGAACAGAGAAAAAAGCTCATTTAGGACCTGCACTTACGAAGGCGGTAGGCAGCTGTATATCAGGGAGTAAACCTTCTGAGAATAAATCAGCTGGAGCTTGTTAAGGTAAGTACACAAGGGAAAGGATAATGTACTAGGAACAATTCAGAAGAATCTGATTTGTGGTGAGGGGAGAGAGATAAAAGCTCATTTAGGAACGACATGAACATGGTGCGTTGGTAGCTGTTTACCAGTAAATATCTCCACTTAGATTAAGAAAAGCAGTAGCTTAATAAATTAAGTACTTCCTGGTATGGTTACTGTACTGGTAACTCCACAAAAGAATCTGGATTGCGGTGAGCGAACAGAGAAAATAGCTCATTTAGGACCTGCACTTTCGAAGTGGGTAGGCAGCTGTATATCAGGGAGTAAACCTTCTGAGAATAAAAACACCTGGAGCTTGTTAAGGTAATTACACAGGGGAAAGGATAAAGTACTGGGACTCCTCAGAAGAATCTGATTTGTGGTGAGGGGAGAGAGATAAAAGCTCATTTAGGAACGACATGAACATGCTGCGTACGTAGCTGTTTATCAGTAAATATCTCCACTGAGATTAAGAAAAGCAGTAGCTTAATAAATTAAGTACTTCCTGGTTTGGTTACTTTACTGGTAACTCCCCAAAAGAATCTGGATTGCGGTGAGGGAACAGAGAAAAAAGCTCATTTATTACCTGCACTTACGAAGGGGGTAGGCAGCTGTATATCAGGGAGTAAACCTTCTGAGAATAAAAACAGCTGGAGCTTGTTAAGGTAATTACACAGGGGAAAGGATAATGTACTGGGAACTCCTCAGAAGAATCTGAATTGTGGTGAGGGGAGAGAGATAAAAGCTCATTTAGGAACGACATGAACATGCTGCGTAGGTAGCTGTTTATCAGTAAATATCTCCACTGAGATTAAGAAAAGCAGTAGCTTAATAAATTAAGTACTTACTGGTATGGTTACTGTACTGGTAACTCCCCAAAAGAATCTGGATTGTGGTGAGGGAACAGAGAAAAAAGCTCATTTAGGACCTGCATTTACGAAGGGGGTAGGCAGCTGTATATCAGGGAGTAAACCTTCTGAGAATAAAAACAGCTGGAGTTTGTTAAGGTAATTACACAGGGGAAAGGATAATGTACTGGGAACTCTTCAGAAGAATCTGATTTGTGGTGAGGGGAGAGAGATAAAAGCTCATTTAGGAACGACATGAACATGCTGCGTAGATACCTGTTTATCAGTAAATATCTCCACTGAGATTAAGAAAAGCAGTAGCTTAATAAATTAAGTACTTCCTGGTATGGTTACTGTACTGGTAACTCCCCAAAAGAATCTGGATTGTGGTGAGGGAACAGAGCTAAAATCTCATTTAAGACCTGCACTTACGAAGGGGGTAGGCAGCTGTATATCAGGGAGTAAACCTTCTGAGAATAAAAACAGCTGGAGCTTGTTAAGGTAATTACACTATGGAAAGGATAATGTACTGGGATCTCCTGAGAAGAATCTGATTTGTGGTGAGGGGAGAGAGATAAAAGCTCATTTAGGAACGACATGAACATGCTGCGTAGGTAGCTGTTTATCAGTAAATATCTCCACTGAGATTAAGAAAAGCAGTAGCTTAATAAATTAAGTACTTACTGGTATGGTTACTGTACTGGTAACTCCCCAAAAGAATCTGGATTGTGGTGAGGGAACAGAGAAAAAAGCTCATTTAGGACCTGCATTTACGAAGGGGGTAGGCAGCTGTATATCAGGGAGTAAACCTTCTGAGAATAAAAACAGCTGGAGCTTGTTAAGGTAATTACACAGGGGAAAGGATAATGTACTGGGAACTCCTCAGAAGAATCTGAATTGTGGTGAGGGGAGAGAGATAAAAGCTCATTTAGGAACGACATGAACATGCTGCGTAGGTAGCTGTTTATCAGTAAATATCTCCACTGAGATTAATAAAAGCAGTAGTTTAATAAATTAAGTACTTCCTGGAATGGTTACTGTACTGGTAACTCCGCAAACGAATCTGGATTGTGGTGAGGGAACAGAGACAAAAGCTCATTTAGGACCTGCACTTACGAAGGGGGTATGCAGCAGTATTTCTGGGAGTAAACCTTCTGAGAATAAAAACAGCTAGAGCTTGTTAAGGTAATTACACAGGGGAAAGGATAATGTACTGGGAACTCCACAGAAGAATCTATTTTGTGGTGAGGGGAGAGAGATAAAAGCTCATTTAGGAACGACATGAACATGCTGTGTAGGTAGCTGTTTATCAGTAAATATCTCCACTGAGATTAAGAAAAGCAGTAGCTTAATAAATTAAGTACTTCCTGGTATGGTTACTGTAGTGGTAACTACCCAAAAGAATCTGGATTGTGGTGAGGGAACAGAGAAAAAAGCTCATTTAGGACCTGCAATTACAAAGGGGGTAGGCAGCTGTATATCAGGGAGTAAACCTTCTGAGAATAAAAACAGCTTTAGCTTGTTAAGGTAATTACACAGGGGAAAGGATAATGTACTGGGAACTCATCAGAAGAATCTGATTTGTGGTGACGGGAGAGAGATTAAAGCTCATTTAGGAACAACATGAACATGCTGTGTACGTAGCTGTTTATCAGTAAATATCTCCACTGAGATTAAGAAAAGTAGTAGCTTAATATATTAAGTACTTCCTGCTATGGATACTGTACTGGTAACTCCCCAAAAGAATCTGGATTGTGGTGAGGGAACAGAGAAAAAAGCTCATTGAGGACCTGCACTTACGAAGGGGGTAGGCAGCTGTATATCAGGGAGTAAACCTTCTGAGAATAAAAACAGCTGGAGCTTGTTAAGGTAATTACACAGGGGAAAGGATAATGTACTGGGAACTCCTCAGAAGAATCTGATTTGTAGTGAGGGGAGAGAGATAAAAGCTCATTTAGGAAAGACATGAACATGCTGCGTAGGTAGCTGTTTATCAGTAAATATCTCCACTGAGATTAAGAAAAGCAGTAGTTTGGCTGGGGATATGGCCTAGTGGCAAGAGTGCCTCCCTCGTATACATGACCCTGGGTTCGATCCCCAGCACCACATATACAGAAAATGGCCAGAAGTGGCGCTGCGGCTCAAGTGGCAGAGTGCTAGCCTTGAGCAAAAAGAAGCCAGGGACAGTGCTCAGGCCCTGAGTCAAAGTCCCAGGACTGGCCAAAAAAAAAAAAAAAAAAAAAGAAAAGCAGTAGCTTAGTAAATTAAGTACTTCCTGGTATGGTTACTGTACTGGTAACTCCCCAAAAGAATCTGGATTGTGGTGAGGGAACAGAGAAAAAAGCTCATTTAGGACCTGCACTTACGAAGGGGGTAGGCAGCTGTATATCAGGGAGTAAACCTTCTGAGAATAAAAACAGCTGGAGCTTGTTAAGGTAATTACACAGGGGAAAGGATAATGTACTGGGAACTCCTCAGAAGAATCTGATTTGTGGTGAGGAAAGAGAGATAAAAGCTCATTTAGGAACGACATGAACATGTTGCGTAGGTAGCTGTTTATCAGTAAATATCTCCACTGAGATTAAGAAAAGCAGTAGCTTAATAAATTAAGTACTTCCTGGTATAGTTACTATACGGGTAACTCCCCAAAAGAATCTGGATTGTGGTGAGGGAACACAGAAAAAAGCTCATTTAGGAACTGCAATTACGAAGGCGGTAGGCAGCTGTATATCAGGGAGTAAACCTTCTGAGAATAAAAACAGCTGGAGCTTGTTAAGTTAATTACACAGGGGAAAGTATAATGTACTGGGAACTCCTCAGAAGAATCTGATTTGTGGTGAGGGGAGAGAGATAATAGCTCATTTAGGAACGACATGAACATGCTGCGTAGGTAGCTGTTTATCAGTAAATATCTCCACTGAGATTAAGAAAAGCAGTAGCTTAATAAATTAAGTACTACCTGTTATGGTTACTGTACTGGTCACTCCCCAAAAGTATCTGGATTTTGGTGAGGGTACAGAGAAAAAAGATCATTTAGGACCTGCACTTACGAAGGGGGTAGGCAGCTGTATATCAGGGAGTAAACCTTCTGACAATAAAAACAGCTGGAGCTTGTTAAGATAATTACACAGGCGAAAGGATAATGTACTGGGAACAATTCAGAATAATCTGATTTGTGGTGAGGGGAGAGAGATAAAAGCTCATTTAGGAACGACATGAACATGCTGCGTAGGTAGCTGTTTATCAGTAAATATCACCACTGAGATTAAGAAAAGCAGTAGCTTAATAAATTAAGTACTTCCTGGTATAGTTACGTTACGGGTAACTCCCCAAAAGAATCTGGATTGTGGTGAGGGAACAAAGAAAAAAGCTCATTTAGGACCTGCACTTACGAAGGCGGTAGGCAGCTGTATATCAGGGAGTAAACCTTCTGAGAATAAAAACAGCTGGAGCTTGTTAAGGTAATTACACAGGGGAAAGGATAATGTACTGGGAACTCCTCAGAAGAATCTGATTCGTGGTGAGGGGAGAGAGATAAAAGCTCATTTAGTAACGACATGAACATGCTGCGTAGGTAGCTGTTTATCAGTAAATATCTCCACTGAGATTAAGAAAAGCAGTAGCTTAATAAATTAAGTACTTCCTGTTATAGTTACTATACTGGTAAATCCCCAAAAGAATCTCGATTGTGGTGAGGGAACAGAGAAAAAAGCTCATTTAGGACCTGCACTTACGAAGGCGGTAGACAGCTGTATATCAGGGAGCAAACCTTCTAAGAATAAAAACAGCTGGATCTTGTTAAGGTAATTACACAGGGGAAAGGATAATGTACTGAGAACTCCTCAGAAGAATCTGATTTGTGGTGAGGGGAGAGAGATAAAAGCTCATGTAGGAACGACATGAACATGCTGCGTACGTAGCTGTTTATCAGTAAATATCTCCACTAAGATTAAGAAAAGCTGTAGCATAATAAATTAAGTACTTACTGGTATGGTTACTGTACTGGTAACTCCCCAAAAGAATCTGGATTGTGGTGAGGGAACAGAGAAAAAAGCTCATTTAGGACCTGCATTTACGAAGGGGGTAGGCAGCTGTATATCAGGGAGTAAACCTTCTGAGAATAAAAACAGCTGGAGCTTGTTAAGGTAATTACACAGGGGAAAGGATAATGTACTGGGAACTCCTCAGAAGAATCTGATTTGTGGTGAGGGGAGAGAGATAAATGCTCATTTAGGAACGACATGAACATGCTGCGTAGGTACCTGTTTATCAGTAAATATCTCCACTGAGATTAAGAAAAGCAGTAGCTTAATAAATTAAGTACTTCATGGTATGGTTACTGTACTGGTAACTCCCAAAAAGAATCTGGATTGTGGTGAGGGAACAGAGAAAAAATCTCATTTAGGACCTGCACTTACGAAGGGGGTAGGCAGCTGTATATCAGGGAGTAAACCTTCTGAGAATAAAAACAGCTGGAGCTTGTTAAGGTAATTACACTGTGGAAAGGGTAATGTACTGGGAACTCCTGAGAAGAATCTGATTTGTGGTGAGGGGAGAGAGATAAAATCTCATTTAGGAACGACATGAACATGCTGCGTAGGTAGCTGTTTATCAGTAAATATCTCCACTGAGATTAAGAAAAGCAGTAGCTTAATAAATTAAGTACTTACTGGTATGGTTACTGTACTGGTAACTCCCCAAAAGAATCTGGATTGTGGTGAGGGAACAGAGAAAAAAGCTCATTTAGGACCTGCATTTACGAAGGGGGTAGGCAGCTGTATATCAGGGAGTAAACCTTCTGAGAATAAAAACAGCTGGAGCTTGTTAAGGTAATTACACAGGGGAAAGGATAATGTACTGGGAACTCCTCAGAAGAATCTGAATTGTGGTGAGGGGAGAGAGATAAAAGCTCATTTAGGAACGACATGAACATGCTGCGTAGGTAGCTGTTTATCAGTAAATATCTCCACTGAGATTTATAAAAGCAGTAGCTTAATAAATTAAGTACTTCCTGGAATGGTTACTGTCCTGGTAACTCCGCAAACGAATCTGGATTGTGGTGAGGGAACAGAGAAAAAAGCTCATTGAGGACCTGCACTTACGAAGGGGGTAGGCAGCTGTATATTAGGGAGTAAACCTTCTGAGAATAAAAACAGCTGGAGCTTGTTAAGGTAATTACACAGGGGAAAGGATAATGTACTGGGAACTCCTCAGAAGAATCTGATTTGTGGTGAGGGGAGAGAGATAAAAGCTCATTTAGTAACGACATGAACATGCTGCGTAGGTAGCTGTTTATCAGTAAATATCTCCACTGAGATTAAGAAAAGCAGTAGCTTAATAAATTAAATACTTCCTGGTATGCTTACTGTACTGGTAACTCCCCAAAAGAATCAGGATTGTGGTGAGGGAACAGAGAAAAAAGCTCATTTAGGACCTGCACTTACGAAGGGGGTAGGCAGCTGTATATCAGGGAGTAAACCTTCTGAGAAAAAAAACAGCTGGAGCTTGTTAAGGTAATTACACAGGGGAAAGGATAATGTACTGGGAACTCCTCAGAAGAATCTGATTTGTGGTGAGGGGAGAGAGATAAAAGCTCATTTAAGAACGACATGAACATGCTGCGTAGGTAGCTGTTTATCAGTAAATATCTGCACTGAGATTTAGAAAAGCAGTAGCGTAATAAATTAAGTACTTCCTGGTATGGTTACTGTACTGGTAACTCCCCAAAAGAATCTGGATTGTGGTGAGGGAACAGAGAAAAAAGCTCATTTAGGACATGCACTTACGAAGTGGGTAGGCAGCTGTATATCAGGGAGCAAACCTTCTGAGAATAAAAACAGCTGGAGCTTGTTAAGGTAATTACACAGGGGAAATGATAATGTACTGGGAACAATTCAGAAGAATCTGATTTGTGGTGAGGGGAGAGAGATAAAAGCTCATTTAGGAACGACATGAACATGCTGCGTAGGTAGCTGTTTATCAGTAAATATCTCCACTGAGATTAAGAAAAGCAGTAGCTTAATAAATTAAGTATTTCCTGGTATGGTTACTGTACTGGTAACTCCCCAAAAGAATCTGCATTGTGGTGAGGGAACAGAGAAAAAAGCTCATTTAGGACCTGCACTTACGAAGGGGGTAGGCAGCTGTATATCAGGGAGTAAACCTTCTGAGAATGAAAACAGCTGGAGCTTGTTAAGGTAATTACACAGGGGAAAGGATAATGTACTGGGAACTCCTCAGAAGAATCTGATTTGTGGTGAGGGGAGAGAGATCAAAGCTCATTTAGGAACGACATGAACATGCTGCGTAGGTAGCTGTTTATCAGTAAATATCTCCACTAAGATTAAGAAAAGCAGTAGCTTAATGAATTAAGTACTTCCTGGTATGGTTACTGTACTGGTAACTCCCCAAAAGAATCTGGATTGTGGTGAGGGAACAGAGAAAAAAGCTCATTTAGGACCTGCACTGACGAAGGAGGTAGGCAGCTGTATATCAGGGAGTAAACCTTCTGAGAATAAAAACAGCAGGAGCTTGTTAAGATAATTACACAGGGGAAAGGATAATGTACTGGGAACTCCTCAGAAGAATCTGATTTGAGGTGAGGGGAGAGAGATAAAAGCTCATTTAGGAACGACATGAACATGCTGCGTATGTAGCTGTTTATCAGTAAATATCTCCACTGAGATTAAGAAAAGCAGTAGCTTAATAAATTAAGTACTTCCTGGTATGGTTACTGTACTGGTAACTCCCGAAAAGAATCTGGATTGTGGTGAGGGAACAGAGAAAAAACCTCATTTAGGCCATGCACTTACCAAGGGGGTAGGCAGCTGTATATCAGGGAGTAAACCTTCTGAGAATAAAAACAGCTGGAGCTTGTTAAGGTAATTACACAGGGGAAAGGATAATGTACTGGGAACTCCTCAGAAGAATCTGATTTGTGGTGAGGGGAGAGAGATAAAAGCTCATTTAGGAACGACATGATCTTGCTGCGTAGGTAGCTGTTTATCAGTAAATATCTCCACTGAGGTTAAGAAAAGCAGTAGCTTAATAAATTAAGTACTTAGTGGTATGGTTACTGTACTGTTAACTCCCCAAAAGAATCTGGATTGTGGTGAGGGAACAGAGAAAAAAGCTCATTTAGGATTTGCACTTAGGAAGGGGGTAGGCAACTGTATACCAGGGAGTAAACCTTCTGAGAATTAAAACAGCTGGAGCTTGTTAAGGGAATTACACAGGGGAAAGGATAATGTACAGGGAACTACTCAGAAGAATCTGATTTGTGGTGAGGGGAGAGAGATAAAAGCTCATTTAGGAACGACATGAACATGCTGCGTAGGTAGCTGTTTATCAGTAAATATCTCCACTGAGATTAAGAAAAGCAGGAGCTTAATAAATTAAGTACTTAGTGGTATGGTTACTGTACTGGTAACTCCCCAAAAGAATCTGGATTGTGGTGAGGGAACAGAGAAAAAAGCTCATTTAGGATTTGCACTTACGAAGGGGGTAGGCAACTGTATACCAGGGAGTAAACCTTCTGAGAATTAAAACAGCTGGAGCTTGTTAAGGTAATTACACAGGGGAAAGGATAATGTACTGGGAACTCCTCAGAAGAATCTGATTTGTGGTGAGTGGAGAGAGATAAAAGCTCATTAAGGAACGACATGAACTTGCTGCGTAGGTAGCTGTTTATCAGTAAATATCTCCACTGAGATTAAGAAAAGCAGTAGCTTAATAAATTAAGTACTTAGTGGTATGGTTACTGTACTGGTAACTCCCCAAAAGAATCTGGATTGTGGTGAGGGAACAGAGAAAAAAGCTCATTTAGGATTTGCACTTACGAAGGGGGTAGGCATCTGTATACCAGGGAGTAAACCTTCTGAGAATTAAAACAGCTGGAGCTTGTTAAGGTAATTACACAGGGGAAAGGATAAAGTACTGGGAACTCCTCAGAAGAATCTGATTTGTGGTGAGGGGAGAGAGATAAAAGCTCATTTAGGAACGACATGAACATGCTGCATACGTAGCTGTTTATCAGTAAATATCTCCACTGAGATTAAGAAAAGCAGTAGCTTAATAAATTAAGTACTTCCTGGTATGGTTACTGTACTGGTAACTCCCCAAAAGAATCTGGATTGCGGTGAGGGAACAGAGAAAAAAGCTCATTTAGCACCTGCACTTACGAAGGGGGTAGGTAGCTGTATATCAGGGAGTAAACCTTCTGAGAATAAAAACAGCTGGAGCTTGTTAAGGTAATTACACAGGGGAAAGGACAAAGTACTGGGAACTCTTCAGAAGAATCTGATTTGTGGTGAGGGGAGAGAGATAAAAGCTCACTTATTAACGACATGAACATGCTGCGTAGGTAGCTGTTTATCAGTAAATATCTCCACTGAGATTAAGAAAAGCAGTAGCTTAATAAATTAAGTACTTCCTGGTATGGTTACTGTACTGGTAACTCCCCATAAGAATCTGGATTGTGGTTTGGGAACAGAGAAAAAAGCTCATTTAGGACCTGCACTTACGAAGGGGGTAGGCAGCTGTATATCAGGGAGTAAACCTTCTGAGAATAAAAACAGCTGGAGCTAGTTAAGGTAATTACACAGGGAAAGGATAATGTACTGGGAACTCCTCAGAAGAATCTGATTTGTGGTGAGGGGAGAGAGATAAAAGCTCATTAAGAACGACATGAACATGCTGCATAGGTAGCTGTTTATCAGTAAATATCTCCACTGAGATTAAGAAAAGCAGTAGCTTAATAAATTAAGTACTTCCTGGTATGGTTCCTGTACTGGTATCTCCCCAAAAGAATCTGGATTGTGGTGAGGGAACAGAGAAAAAGCTCATTTAGGACCTGCACTTTCGAAGGGGGTAGGCAGCTGTATATCAGGGAGTAAACCTTCTGAGAATAAAAACAGCTGGAGCTTGTTAAGGTAATTACACAGGGGAAAGAATAATGTACTGGGAACTCCTCAGAAGAATCTGATTTTGGTGAGAGGAGAGAGATAAAAGCTCATTTAGGAACGACATGAACATGCTGCGTACGTAGCTGTTTATCAGTAAATATCTCCACTGAGATTAAGAATAGCAGTAGCTTAATAAATTAAGTACTTCCTGGTATGGTTACTGTACTGGTAACTCCCCAAAAGAATCTGGATTGTGGTGAGGGAACAGAGAAAAAAGCTCATTTAGGACCTGCACTTACGAAGGGGGTAGGCAGCTGTATATAAGGGAGTAAACCTTCTGATAATAAGAACAGCTGGAGCTTGTTAAGGTAATTACACAGGGGAAAGGATAATGTACTTGGAAGTCCTCAGAAGAGTCTGATTTGTTTTGAGCGGAGAGAGATAACAGCTCATTTAGGAACGACATGAACATGCTGCGTAGGTAGCTGTTTATCAGTAAATATCTCCCCTGATATTAAGAAAAGCAATAGCTTAATAAATTAAGTACTTCCTGGTATGGTTACTGTACTGGTAACTCCCCAAAAGAATCTGGATTGTGGTGAGGGAACAGAGAAAAAAGCTCATTTAGGACCTGCACTAACGAAGGGGGTAGGCAGCTGTATATCAGGGAGTAAACCTTCTGAGAATAAAAACAGCTGGAGCTTGTTAAGGTTATTACACAGGGGAAAGAATAATGTACTGGGAACAATTCAGAAGAATCTGATTTGTTGTGAGGGGAGAGACATAACAGCTCATTTAGGAACGACATGAACATGCTACGTAGGTAGCTGTTTATCAGTAAATATCTCCACTGAGATTAAGAAAAGCAGTAGCTTAATAAATTAAGTACTTCCTGGTATGGTTACTGTACTGGTAACTCCCCAAAAGAATCTGGATTGTGGTGAGAGAACAGAGAAAAAAGCTCATTTAGGACCTACACTTTCGAAGGGGGTAGGCAGCTGTATATCAGGGGGTAAACCTTCTGAGAATTAAAACAGCTGGAGCTTGTTAAGGTAATTACACAGGGGAAAGGATAATGTACTGGGAACTCCTCAGAAGACTGATTTGTGGTGAGCAGAGAGAGATAAAAGCTCATTTAGGAACGACATGAACATGCTGCGTAGGTAGCTGTTTATCAGTAAATATCTACAGTGAGATTAAGAAAAGCAGTATCTTAATAAATTAAGTACTTCCTGGAATGGTTACTGTACTGGTCACTCCACAAAAGAATCTGGATTCTGGTGAGGGAACAGAGAATAAAGCTCATTTAGGACCTACACTTACGAAGGGGGTAGGCAGCTGTATATCAGGGAGTAAACCTTCTGAGAATAAAAACAGCTGGAGCTTGTTAAGGTAATTACACAGGGGAAAGATTAATGTACTGGGAACTCCTCAGAAGAATCTGATTTGTGGTGAGGGGAGAGAGATAAAAGCTCATTTAGGAACGACATGAACATGCTGCGTACGTAGCTGTTTATCAGTAAATATCTCCCCTGAGATTAAGAAAAGCAGTAGCTTAATAAATTAAGTACTTCCTGGTATGATTACTGTACTGGTAACTCCCCAAAAGAATCTGGATTGTGGTGTGGGAACAGAGAAAAAAGCTCATTTAGGACCTGCACTTACGAAGGGGGTAGGCAGCTGTATATCAGGGAGTAAACCTTCTGAGAATAAAAACAGCTGGAGCTTGTTAAGGTAATCACACAGGGGAAAGGATAATGTACTGGGAACTCCTCAGAAGAATCTCATTTGTGGTGAGCGGAGAGAGAT
The DNA here is from genome assembly GCF_023159225.1 of Perognathus longimembris pacificus. Taxonomy (NCBI): domain Eukaryota; kingdom Metazoa; phylum Chordata; class Mammalia; order Rodentia; family Heteromyidae; genus Perognathus; species Perognathus longimembris. The sequence continues at coordinate 8,723 of NW_025961230.1, read as the reverse complement.
AAAAGCTCATTTAGGAACGACATGAACATGCTGCATAGGTAGCTGTTTATCAGTAAATATCTCCACTGAGATTAAGAAAAGCAGTAGCTTAATAAATTAAGTACTTCCTGGTATGGTTACTGTACTGGTAACTCCCCAAAAGAATCTGGATTGTGGTGAGGGAACAGAGAAAAAAGCTCATTTAGGACCTGCACTTACCAAGGGGTTAGGCAGCTGTATATAAGGGAGTAAACCTTCTGATAATAAGAACAGCTGGAGCTTGTTAAGGTAATTACACAGGGGAAAGGATAATGTACTTGGAAGTCCTCAGAAGAGTCTGATTTGTTGTGAGGGGAGAGAGATAACAGCTCATTTAGGAACGACATGAACATGCTGCGTAGGTAGCTGTTTATCAGTAAATATCTCCCCTGAGATTAAGAAAAGCATTAGCTTAATAAATTAAGTACTTCCTGGTATGGTTACTGTACTGGTAACTCCCCAAAAGAATCTGGATTGTGGTGAGGGAACAGAGAAAAAAGCTCATTTAGGACCTGCACTAACGAAGGGGGTAGGCAGCTGTATATCAGGGAGTAAACCTTCTGAGAATAAAAACAGCTGGAGCTTGTTAAGGTTATTACACAGGGGAAAGGATAATGCACTGGGAACAATTCAGAAGAATCTGATTTGTTGTGAGGGGAGAGACATAAAAGCTCATTTAGGAACGACATGAACATGCTGCGTAGGTAGCTGTTTATCAGTAAATATCTCCCCTGAGATTAAGAAAAGCAGTAGCTTAATAAATTAAGTACTTCCTGGTATGGTTACTGTACTGGTAACTCCCCAAAAGAATCAGGATTGTGGTGAGGGAACAGAGAAAAAAGCTCATTTAGGACCTGCACTAACGAAGGGGGTAGGCAGCTGTATATCAGGGAGTAAACCTTCTGAGAATAAAAACAGCTGGAGCTTGTTAAGGTTATTACACAGTGGAAAGGATAATGTACTGGGAACAATTCAGAAGAATCTGATTTGTTGTGAGGGGAGAGACATAAAAGCTCATTTAGGAACGACATGAACATGCTACGTAGGTAGCTGTTTATCAATAAATATCTCCACTGAGATTAAGAAAAGCAGTAGCTTAATAAATTAAGTACTTCCTGGTATGGTTACTGTACTGGTAACTCCCCAAAAGAATCTGGATTGTGGTGAGGGAAAAGAGAAAAAAGCTCATTTATGACCTGCACTTACGAAGGGGGTAGGCAGCTGTATATCAGGGAGTAAACCTTCTGAGAATAAAAACAGCTGGAGCTTGTTAAGGTAATTACACAGGGGAAAGGATAATGTACTGGGAACTCCTCAGAAGAATCTGATTTGTGGTGAGGGGAGAGAGATAAAAGCTCATTCATGAACGACATGAACATGCTGCGTAGGTAGCTGTTTATCAGTAAATATCTCCACTGAGATTAAGAAAAGCAGTAGCTTAATAAATTAAATACTTCCTGCTATGGATACTGTACTGGTAACTCCACAAACGAATCTGGATTGCGGTGAGGGAACAGAGAAAAAAGCTCATTTAGGACCTGCACTTACGAAGGGGGTAGGCAGCTGTATATCAGGGAGTAAACCTACTGAGAATAAAAACAGCTGGAGCTTGTTAAGGTAATTACACAGGGGAAAAGATGAAGTAATGGGAACTCCTCAGAAGAATCTGATTTTTGGTGAGGAGAGAGAGATAAAAGCTCATTTAGGAACGACATGAACATGCTGCATACGTAGCTGTTTATCAGTAAATATCTCCACTGAGATTAAGAAAAGCAGTAGCTTAATAAATTAAGTACTTCCAGGTATGGTTACTGTACTGGTAACTCCCCAAAAGAATCTGGATTGTGGTGAGGGAACAGAGAAAAAAGCTCATTTAGGACCTGCACTTACGAAGGGGGTAGGCAGATGTATATCAGGGAGTAAACCTTCTGAGAATAAAAATAGCTGGAGCTTGTTAAGGTAATTACACAGGGGAAAGGATAATGTACTGGGAACTCCTCAGAAGAATCTGATTTGTGGTGAGGGGAGAGAGATAAAAGCTCATTTAGGAACGGCATGAACATGCTGCGTAGGTACCTGTTTATCAGGAAATATCTCCACTGAGATTAAGAAAAGCAGTAGCTTAATAAATTAAGTACTTCCTGGTATGGTTACTGTACTGGTAACTCCCCAAAAGAATCTGGATTGTGGTGAGGGAAAAGAGAAAAAAGCTCATTTATGACCTGCACTTACGAAGGGGGTAGGCAGCTGTATATCAGGGAGTAAACCTTCTGAGAATAAAAACAGCTGGAGCTTGTTAAGGTAATTACACAGGGGAAAGGATAATGTACTGGGAACTCCTCAGAAGAATCTGATTTGTGGTGAGGGGAGAGAGATAAAAGCACATTCAGGAACGACATGAACATGCTGCGTAGGTAGCTGTTTATCAGTAAATATCTCCACTGAGATTAAGAAAAGCAGTAGCTTAAAAAATTAAATACTTCCTGCTATGGATACTGTACTGGTAACTCCACAAACGAATCTGGATTGTGGTGAGGGAACAGAGAAAAAAGCTCATTTAGGACCTGCACTTACGAAGGGGGTAGGCAGCTGTATATCAGGGAGTAAACCTACTGAGAATAAAAACAGCTGGAGCTTGTTAAGGTAATTACACAGGGGAAAGGATAATGTACTGGCAACTCCTCAGAAGAATCTGATTTGTGGTGAGGGGAGAGAGATAAAAGCTCATTTAGGAACGACATGAACATGCTGCGTATGTAGCTGTTTATCAGTAAATATCTCCACTTAGATTAAGAAAAGCAGTAGCTTAATAAATTAAGTACTTCCTGGTATGGTTACTTTACTGGTAACTCCCCAAAAGAATCTGGATTTTGGTGAGGGAACAGAGAAAAATTCTCATTTAGAACCTGCACTTACGAAGGGGGTAGGCAGCTGTATATCAGGGAGTAAACCTTCTGAGAATAAAAACAGCTGGAGCTTGTTAAGGTAATTACGCAAGGGAAAGGATAATGTACTGGGAACTCCTCAGAAGAAACTGATTTGTGGTGAGGGGAGAGAGATAAAAGCTCATTTAGGAACGACATGAACATGCTGCGTAGGTAGCTGTTTATCAGTAAATATCTCCACTGAGATTAAGAAAACCAGTAGCTTAATAAATTAAGTACTTCCTGGTATGGTTACTGTACTGGTAACTCCCAAAAGAATCTGGATTGTGGTGAGGGAACAGAGAAAAAAGCTCATTTAGGACCTGCACTTACGAAGGGGGTAGGCAGCTGTATATCAGGGAGTAAACCTTCTCAGAATAAAAACAGCTGGAGCTTGTTAAGGTAATTACACAGGGGAAAGGATAATGTACTGGGAACTCCTCAGAAGAATCTGATTTGTGGTGAGGGGAGAGAGAAAAAGCTCATTTAGGAACGACATGAACATGCTGCGTTGGTAGCTGTTTATCAGTAAATATATCCACTGAGATTAAGAAAAGCAGTAGCTTAATAAATTAAGTACTTCCTGGTATGGTTACTGTACTGGTAACTCCCCAAAAGAATCTGGATTGTGGTGAGGGAAAAGAGAATAAAGCTCATTTAGGACCTGCACTTTCGAAGGGGGTAGGCAGCTGTATATCAGGGATTAAACCTTCTGAGAATAAAAACAGCTGGAGTTTGTTAAAGTAATTACACAGGGGAAAAGATGAAGTACTGGGAACTCCTCAGAAGAATCTGATTTGTGGTGAGGGGAGAGAGATAAAAGCTCATTTAGGAACGACATGAACATGCTGCATATGTAGCTGTTTATCAGTAAATATCTCCACTGAGATTAAGAAAAGCAGTAGCTTAATAAATTAAGTACTTCCTGGTATGGTTACTGTACTGGTAACTCCCCAAAAGAATCTGTATTGTGGTGAGGGAACAGAGAAAAATGCTCATTTAGGACCTGCACTTACGAAGGGGGTAGGCAGCTGTGTATCAGGGAGTAAACCTTCTGAGAATAAAAACAGCTGGAGCTGGTTAAGGTAATTACACAGGGGAAAGGATAATGTACTGGGAACTCCTCAGAAGAATCTGATTTGTGGTGAGGGGAGAGAGATAAAAGCTCATTTAGGAACGACATGAACATGCTGCGTACGTAGCTGCTTATCAGTAAATATCTCCACTGAGATTAAGAAAAGCAGTAGCTTAATAAATGAATTACCTGCTGGTATGGTTACTCTACTGGTAACTCCCCAAAAGAATCTGGATTGTGGTGAGGGAGCAGAGAAAAAAGCTCATTTAAGACCTGCACTTACGAAGGGGGTAGGCAGCAGTATATCAGGGACTAAACTTTCTGAGAATAAAAACAGCTGGAGCTTGTTAAGGTAATTACACAGGGGAAAGGATAATGTACTGGGTACTCCTCAGAAGAATCGGATTTGTGGTGAGGGGAGAGAGATAAAAGCTCATTTAGGAACGACATGAACATGCTGCGTAGGTAGCTGTTTATCAGTAAATATCTCCACTGACATTAAGAAAAGCAGTAGCTTAATAAATTAAGTACTTCCTGGTATGGTTACTGTACTGGTAACTCCCCAAAAGAATCTGGATTGTGGTGAGGGAACAGAGAAAAAAGCTCATTTATGACCTGCACTTACGAAGCGGGTAGGCAGCTGTATATCAGGGAGTAAACCTTCTGAGAATAAAAACAGCTGGAACTTGTTAAGGTAATTACACAGGGGAAAGGATAAAGTACTGGGAACTCCTCAGAAGAATCTGATTTGTGGTGAGGGGAGAGAGATAAAATATCATTCAGGAATGACATGAACATGCTGCATACGTAGCTGTTTATCAGTAAATATCTCCACTGAGATTAAGAAAAGCAGTAGCTTAATAAATTAAGTACTTCCTGGTATGGTTACTGTACTGGTAACTCCCCAAAAGAATCTGAATTGTGGTGAGGGAACAGAGAAAAAAGCTCATTTAGGACCAGCACTTACGAAGGCGGTAGGCAGTTGTATATCAGGGAGTAAACCTTCTGAGAATAAAAACAGCTGGAGCTTGTTAAGGTAATTACACAGGGGAAAGGATAATGTACTGGGAACTCCTCAGAAGAATCTGATTTGTGGTGAGGGGAGAGAGATAAAAGCTCATTTAGGAACGGCATGAACATGCTGCGTAGGTAGCTGTTTATCAGTAACTATCTCCACTGAGATTAAGAAAAGCAGTAGCTTAATAAATTAAGTACTTCCTGGTATGGTTACTGTACTAGTAACTCCCCAAAAGAATCTGGATTGTGGTGAGGGAACAGAGAAAAAATCTCATTTAGGACCTGCACTTACGAAGGGGGTAGGCAGCTGTATATCAGGGAGTAAACCTTCTGAGAATAAAAACAGCTGGAGCTTGTTAAGGTAATTACACAGGGGAAAGGATAATGTACTGGGAACTCCTCAGAAGAATCTGATTTGTGGTGAGGGAAGAGAGATAAAAGCTCATTTAGGAACGACATGAACATGCTGCGTAGGTAGCTGTTTATCAGTAAATATCTCCACTGAGATTAAGAAAAGCAGTAGCTTAATAAATTAAGTACTTCCTGGTATGGTTACTGTACTGGTAACTCCTCAAAAGAATCTGGATTGTAGTGAGGGAACAGAGAAAAAATCTCATTTATGACCTGCACTCACGAAGGGGTTAGGCAGCTGTATATCAGGGAGTAAATCTTCTGAGAATAAAAAGAGCTGGAGCTTGTTAAGGTAATTACACAGGGGAAAGGATAATGTACTGGGAACTCCTCAGAAGAATCTGATTTGTGGTGAGGGGAGAGAGATAAAAGCTCATTTAGGAACGACATGAACATGCTGTGTAGGTAGCTGTTTATCAGTAAATATCTCCACTGAGATTAAGAAAAGCAGTAGCTTAATAAATTAAGTACTTCCTGGTATGGTTACTGTACTGGTAACTCCCCAAAAGAATCTGGATTGTGGTGAGGGAACAGAGAAAAATGCTCATTTAGGACCTGCACTTACGAAGGGGGAAGGCAGCTGTATATCAGGGAGTAAACCTTCTGAGAATAAAAACAGCTGGAGCTTGTTAAGGTAATTACACAGGGGAAAGGATAATGTACTGGGAACTCCTCACAAGAATCTGATTTGTGGTGAGGGGAGAGAGATAAAAGCTCATTTAGGAACGACATGAACATGCTGCGTAGGTAGCTGTTTATCAGTAAATATCTCCACTGAGATTAAGAAAAGCAGTAGCTTAATAAATTAAGTACTTCCTGGTATGGTTACTGTACTGGTAACTCCCCAAACGAATCTGGATTGTGGTGAGGGAACAGAGAAAAAAGCTCATTTAGGACTTGCACTTACGAAGGGGGAAGGCAGCTGTATATCAGGGAGTAAACCTTCTGAGAATAAAAACAGCTGGAGCTTGTTAAGGTAATTACACAGGGGAAAGGATAATGTACTGGGAACTCCTCACAAGAATCTGATTTGTGGTGAGGGGAGAGAGATAAAAGCTCATTTAGGAACGACATGAACATGCTGCGTAGGTAGCTGTTTATCAGTAAATATCTCCACTGAGATTAAGAAAAGCAGTAGCTTAATAAATTAATTACTTGCTGGAATGGTTACTGTATTGGTAACTCCCCAAAAGAATCTGGATTGTGGTGAGGGAACAGAGAAAAAATCTCATTTAGGACCTGCACTTTCGAAGGGGGTATGCAGCTGTATATCAATGAGTAAACCTTCTGAGAATAAAAACAGCTGGAGCTTGTTAAGGTAATTACACAGGGGAACGGATAATGTACTGGGAACTCCTCAGAAGAATCTGATTTGTGGTGAGGGGAGAGAGATAAAAGCTCATTTAGGAACGACATGAACATGCTGCGTAGGTGGCTGTTTATCAGTAAATATCTCCACTGAGATTAAGAAAAGCAGTAGCTTAATAAATTAAGTACTTCCTGGTATGGTTACTGTACTGGTAACTCCCCAAAAGAATCTGGATTGTGGTGAGGGAACAGAGAAAAAAGCTCATTTTGGACCTACACTTACGAAGGGCGTAGGCAGCTGTATATCAGGGAGTAAACCTTCTGAGAATAAAAACAGCTGGAGCTTATTAAGGTAATTACACAGGGGAAAGCATAATGTACTGGCAACTCCTCAGAAGAATCTGATTTGTGGTGAGGGGAGAGAGATAAAAGCTCATTTAGGAACGACATGAACATGCTGCGTAGGTAGCTGTTTATCAGTAAATATCTCCACTGAGATTAAGAAAAGCAGTAGCTTAATAAATTAAGTACTTCCTGGTATGGTTACTGTACTGGTGACTCCCCAAAAGAATCTGGATTGTGGTGTGGGAACAGAGAAAAAAGCTCATTTAGGACCTGCACTTACGAAGGGGGTAGGCAGATGTATATCAGGGAGTAAACCTTCTGAGAATAAAAACAGCTGGAGCTTGTTAAGGTAATTACACACGGGAAATGATAATGTACTGGGAACAATTCAGAAGAATCTGATTTGTGGTGAGGGGAGAGAGATAAAAGCTCATTTAGGAACGACATGAACATGCTGCGTAGGTAGCTGTTTATCAGTAAATATCTCCACTGAGATTAAGAAAAGCAGTAGCTTAATAAATTAAGTACTTCCTGGTAAGGTTACTGTACTGGTAACTCCCCAAACGAATCTGGATTGTGGTGAGGGAACAGAGAAAAAAGCTCATTTAGGACTTGCACTTACGAAGGGGAAGGCAGCTGTATATCAGGGAGTAAACCTCTGAGAATAAAAACAGCTGGAGCTTGTTAAGGTAATTACACAGGGGAAAGGATAATGTACTTGGGAACTCCTCACAAGAATCTGATTTGTGGTGAGAGGAGAGAGATAAAAGCTCATTTAGGAACGACATGAACATGCTGCATAGGTAGCTGTTTATCAGTAAATATCTCCACTGAGATTAAGAAAATCAGTAGCTTAATAAATTAATTACTTGCTGGAATGGGTACTGTATTGGTAACTCCCCAAAAGAATCTGGATTGTGGTGAGGGAACAGAGAAAAAATCTCATTTAGGACCTGCACTTTCGAAGGGGGTATGCAGCTGTATATCAATGAGTAAACCTTCTGAGAATAAAAACAGCTGGAGCTTGTTAGGTAATTACCCAGGGGAAAGGATAATGTACTGGGAACTCCTCAGAAGAATCTGATTGTGGTGAGGGAGAGAGATAAAAGCTCATTTTAGGAACGACATGAACATGCTGCGTAGGTGCTGTTTATCAGTAAATATCTCCACTGAGATTGAGAAAAAGCAGTAGCTTAATAAATTAAGTACTTCCTGGTATGGTTACTGTACTGGTAACTCCCCAAAAGAATCTGGATTGTGGTGAGGGAACAGAGAAAAAAAGCTCATTTTGGACCTACACTTACGAAGGGGGTAGGCAGCTGTATATCAGAGTAAACCTTCTGAGAATAAAAACAGCTGGAGCTTATTAAGGTAATTACACAGGGGAAAGCATAATGTACTGGCAACTCCTCAGAAGAATCTGATTTGTGGTGAGGGGAGAGAGATAAAAGCTCATTTAGGAACGACATGAACATGCTGCGTAGGTAGCTGTTTATCAGTAAATATCTCCACTGAGATTAAGAAAAGCAGTAGCTAATAAATTAAGTACTTCCTGGTATGGTTACTGTACTGGTGACTCCCCAAAAGAATCTGGATTGTGGTGTGGGAACAGAGAAAAAAGCTCA
>NW_025961229.1:0-64353 GCF_023159225.1 Perognathus longimembris pacificus | reverse complement strand
GACATGAACATGCTGCGTAGGTAGCTGTTTATCAGTAAATATCTCCAGTGACATTAAGAAAAGCAGTAGCTTAATAAATTAAGTACTTCCTGGTATGGTTACTGTACTGGTAACTCCCCAAAAGAATCTGGATTGTGGTGAGGGAACAGAGAAAAAAGCTCATTTAGGACCGGCACTTAGGAAGGGGGTATGCAGCTGTATATCAGGGAGTAAACCTTCTGAGAATAAAAACAGCTGGAGCTTGTTAAGGGAATTACACAGGGGAAAGGATAATGTACTGGGAACTCCTCAGAAGAATCTGATTTGTGGTGAGGGGAGAGAGATAAAAGCTAATTTAAGAACGACGAGAACGTGCTGCGTAGGTAGCTGTTTATCAGTAAATATCTCCACTGAGATTAAGAAAAGGAGTAGCTTAATAAACTAAGTACTTCCTGGTATGGTTACTGTACTGGTAACTCCCCAAAAGAACCTGGATTGTGGTGAGGGACCAGAGAAAAAAGCTCATTTATTACCTGCACTTACGAAGGGGGTAGGCAGCTGTATATCAGGGAGTAAACCTTCTGAGAATAAAAACAGCTGGAGCTTGTTAAGGTAATTACACAGGGGAAAGGATAATGTACTGGGAACTCCTCAGAAGAATCTGATTATTGGTGACTGGAGAGAGATAAAAGCTCATTTAGGAACGACATGAACATGCTGCGTAGGTAGCTGTTTATCAGTAAATATCTCCACTGAGATTAAGAAAAGCAGTAGCTTAATAAATTAAGTACTTCCTGGTATGGTTACTGTACTGGTAACTCCCCAAAAGAATCTGGATTGTGGTGAGGGAACAGAGAATAAAGCTCATTTATGACCTGCACTTACGAAGGGGGTAGGCAGCTGTATATCAGGGAGTAAACCTTCTGAGAATAAAAACAGCTGGAGCTTGTTAAGGTAATTACAGAGGGGAAAGGATAATTTACTGGGAACTCCTAGAAGAATCTGATTTGTGGTGAGGGGAGAGAGATAAAAGCTCATTTAGGAACGACATGAACATGCTGCGTAGGTAGCTGTTTATCAGTAAATATCTCCACTGAGATTAAGAAAAGCAGTCCCTTAATAAATTAAGTACTTCCTGGTATGGTTACTGTACGGGTAACTCCCCAAAAGAATCTGGATTGTGGTGAGGGAACAGAGAAAAAAGCTCATTTAGGACCTGCACTTACGAAGGGGATAGGCAGCTGTATATCAGGGAGTAAACCTTCTGAGAATAAAAACAGCTGGAGCTTGTTAAGGTAATTACACAGGGGAAAGGATAATGTACTGGGAACTCCTCAGAAGAATCTGATTTTTGGTGACGGGAGAGAGATAAAAGCTCATTTAGGAACGACATGAACATGCTGCATACGTAGCTGTTTATCAGTAAATATCTCCACTGAGATTAAGAAATGCAGTAGCTTAATAAATTAAGTACTTCCTGGTATGGATACTGTACTGGTAACTACCCAAAAGAATCTGGATTGTGGTGAGGGAAGAAAGAAAAAATCTCATTTAGGAACGACATGAACATGCTGCGTAGGTAGCTGTTTATCAGTAAATAACTCCACTGAGATTAACAAAAGCAGTAGCTTAATAAATTAAGTACTTCCTGGTATGGTTACTGTACTGGTAACTCCCCGAAAGAATCTGGAGTGTGGTGAGGGAACAGAGAAAAAAGCTCATTTAGGACCTGCACTTACGAAGGGGGTAGGCAGCTGTATATCAGGGAGTAAACCTTCTGAGAATAAAAACAGCTGGAGCTTGTTAAGGTAATTACACAGGGGAAAGGATTATGTACTGGGAACTCCTCAGAAGAATCTGATTTGTGGTGAGGGGAGAGCGATAAAAGCTAGTTTAGGAACGACATGAACATGCAGAGTAGGTAGCTGTTTATCAGTAAATATCTCCCCTGAGATTAAGAAAAGCAGTCGCTTAATAAATTAAGTACTTCCTGGTATGGTTACTCTACTGGTAACTCCCCAAACGATTTTGGATTGTGGTGAGGGAACAGAGAAAAAATCTCATTTAGGACCTGCACTTATGAAGGGGGTAGGCAGCTGTATATCAGGGAGTAAACCTTCTGAGAATAAAAACAGCTGGAGCTTGTTAAGGTAAATACACAGGGGAAAGGATAATGTACTGGGAACTCCTCAGAAGAATGTGATTTGTGGTGAGGGGAGAGAGATAAAAGCTCCTTTAGGAACGACATGAACATGCTGCGTAGGAAGCTGTTTATCGGTAAATATCTCAACTGAGATTAAGAAAATTAGTAGCTTAATAAATTAAGTACTTCCTGGTATGGTTACTGTACTGGTAACTCCCCAAAAGAATCTGGATTGTGGTAAGGGAACAGAGAAAAAAGCTCATTTAAGACCTGCACTTACGAAGGGGGTAGGCAGCTGTATATCAGGGAGTAAACCTTCTGAGAATAAAAACAACTGGAGCTTGTTAAGGTAATTACACAGGGGAAAGGATAATGTACTGGGAACTCCTCAGAAGAATCTGATTTGTGGTGAGGGGAGAGAGATAAAAGCTCATTTAGGAACGACATGAACATGCTGCGTAGGTCGCTGTTTATCAGTAAATATCTCCACTGAGATTAAGAAAAGCAGTACCTTAATAAATTAAGTACTTCCTGGTATGGTTACTGTACTGGTAACTCCCCAAAAGAATCTGGATTGTGGTGAGGGAACAGAGAAAAAAGCTCATTATGACCTGCACTTACGAATGGGGTAGGCAGCTGTATATCCGGGAGTAAACCTTCTGAAAATTAAAACAGCTGGAGCTTGTTACGGTAATTACACAGGGGAAAGGATAATGTACTGGGAACTCCTCAGAAGAATCTGATTTGTGGTGAGGGGAGAGAGATAAAAGCTCATTTAGGAACGAAATGAACATGGTGCATACGTAGCTGTTTATCCGTAAATATCTAAACTGAGATTAAGAAAAGCAGCAGCTTAATAAATTAAGTACTTCCTGGTATGGATACTGTACTGGTAACTCCCCAAAAGAATCTGGATTGTGGTGAGGGAACAGAGAAAAAAGCTCATTTAAGAACGACATGAACATGCTGCGTAGGTAGCTGTTTATCAGTAAATATCTCCACTGAGATTAAGAAAAGCAGTAGCTTAATGAATTAAGTACTTCCTGGTATGATTACTGTACTGGTAACTCCCCAAAAGAATCTGGATTGTGGTGAGGGAACAGAGAAAAAAGCTCATTTAGGACCTGCACTTACGAAGGTGGTAGGCAGCTGTATATCAGGGAGTAAACCTTCTGAGAATAAAAACAGCTAGAGCTTGTTAAGGTAATTACACAGGGGAAAGCATAATGTACTGGGAACTCCTCAGAAGAATCTGATTTGTGGTGAGGGGAGAGAGATAAAAGCTCCTTTAGGAACGATATGAACATGCTGTGTAGATAGCTGTTTATCAGTAAATATCTCCACTGAGATTAAGAAAAGTAGTAGCTTAATGAATTAAGTACTTCCTGGTATGGTTACTGTACTGGTAACTCCCCAAAAGAATCTGGATTGTGGTGAGGGAACAGAGAAAAAAGCTCATTTAGGACCTGCACTTACGAAGGGGGTAGGCAGCTGTATATCAGGGAGTAAACCTTCTGAGAATAAAAACAGCTGGAGCTTGTTAAGGTAATTACACAGGGGAAACGATAATGTACTGGGACCTCCTCAGAAGAATCTGATTTGTGTTGAGGGGAGAGAGATAAAAGCTCATTTAGGAACGACATGAACATGCTGCGTTGGTAGCTGTTTATCAGTAAATATCTCCACTGAGATTAAGAAAAGCAGTAGCTTAATAAATTAAGTACTTCCTGGTATGGTTACTGTACTGGTAACTCCCCAAAAGAATCTGGATTGTGGTGAGGGAACAGAGAATAAAGCTCATTTAGAACCTGCACTTACGAAGGGGGTAGGCAGCTGTATATCAGGGAGTAAACCTTCTGAGAATCAAAACAGCTGGAGCTTGTTAAGGTAATTACACAGGGGAAAGGATAATGTACTGGGAACTCCTCAGAAGAATCTGATTTGTGGTGAGGGGAGAGAGATAAAAGCTCATTTAGGAACGACATGAACATGCTGCGTAGGAAGCTGTTTATCAGTAAATATTTCCACTGAGATTAAGAAAAGCCGTAGCTTAATAAATTAAGTACTTCCTGGTATGGATACTGTACTGGTAACTCCCCAAAAGAATCTGGATTGTGGTGAGGGAACAGAGAAAAAAATCTCATTTAGGACCTGCACTTACGAAGGGGGTAGTCAGCTGTATATCAGAGAGTAAACCTTCTGAGAATAAAAACAGCTGGGGCTTGTTAAGTTAATTACACAGGGGAAAGGATAATGTACTGGGAACTACTCAGAAGAATCTGATATGTGGTGAGGGGAGAGAGATAAAAGCTCATTTAGGATCGACATGAACATGCTGCGTAGGTAGGTGTTTATCAGTAAATATCTCCACTGAGATTAAGAAAAGCAGTAGCTTAATAAATTAAGTACTTCCTGGTATGGTTACTGTACTGGTAACTCCCCAAAAGAATCTGGATTGTGGTGAGGGAACAGAGAAAAAAGCTCATTTAAGACCTGCACTTACAAATTGGGTAGGCAGGTGTATATCAGGGAGTAAACCTTCTGAGAATAAAAACAGATGGAGCTTTTTAAGGTAATTACACAGGGGAAAAGATGAAGTACTGGGAACTCCTCCGAAGAATCTGATTTGTGGTGAGGGGAGAGAGATAAAAGCTCATTTAGGAACGACATGAACATGCTGCATACGTAGCTGTTTATCAGTAAATATCTCCACTGAGATTAAGAAAAGCAGTAGCTTAATAAATTAAGTACTTCCTGGTATGGTTACTGTACTGGTAACTCCCCAAAAGAATCTGGATTGTGGTGAGGGAACAGAGAAAAAAGCTCATTTAGGACCTGCACTTACGACCGGGGTAGGCAGCTGTATATCAGGGAGTAAACCTTCTTAGAATAAAAACAGCTGGAGCTTGTTAAGGTAATTACACAGGGGAAAGGATAATGTACTGGGAACTCCTCAGAAGAATCTGATTTGTGGTGAGGGGAGAGAGATAAAAGCTCATTTATGAACGACATGAACATGCTGCGTAGGTAGCTGTTTATCAGTAAATATCTCCAGTGACATTAAGAAAAGCAGTAGCTTAATAAATTAAGTACTTCCTGGTATGGTTACTGTACTGGTAACTCCCCAAAAGAATCTGGATTGTGGTGAGGGAACAGAGAAAAAAGCTCATTTAGGACCGGCACTTAGGAAGGGGGTATGCAGCTGTATATCAGGGAGTAAACCTACTGAGAATAAAAACAGCTGGAGCTTGTTAAGGTAATTACACATTGGAAAGGATAATGTACTGGGAACTCCTCAGAAGAATCTGATTTGTGGTGAGGGGAGAGAGATAAAAGCTCATTTAGGAACGACATGAACATGCTGCTTAGGTAGCTGTTTATCAGTAAATATATCCACTGAGATTAAGAAAAGCAGGAGCTTAATAAATTAAGTACTTCCTGGTATGGTTACTGTACTGGTAACTCCCCAAAAGAATCTGGATTGTGGTGAGGGAACAGAGAAAAAAGCTCATTTAGGACCTGCACATACGAAGGGGGTAGGCAGCTGTATATCAGGGAGTAAACCTTCTGAGAATAAAAGCAGGTGGAGCTTGTTAAGGTAATTACACAGGGGAAAGGATAATGTACTGGGAACTCCTCAGAAGAATCGGATTTGAGGTGAGGGGAGAGAGATAAAAGCTCATTTAGGAACGACATGAACATGCTGCGTAGGTAGCTGCTTATCAGTAAGTATCTCCACTGAGATTAAGAAAAGCAGTAGCTTAATAAATTAAGTACTTCCTGGTATGGTTACTGTACTGGTAACTCCCCAAAAGAATCTGGATTGTGGTGAGGGAACAGAGAAAAAAGCTCATTTAGGACCTGCACTTACGAAGGGGGTAGGCAGCTGTATATCAGGGAGTAAACCTTCTGAGAATAAAAACAGCTGGAGCTTGTTAAGGTAATTACACAGGGGAAAGGATAATGTACTGGGAACTCCTCAGAAGAATCTGATTTTTGGTGACTGGAGAGAGATAAAAGCTCATTTAGGAACGACATGAACATGCTGCGTAGGTAGCTGTTTATCAGCAAATATCTCCACTGAGATTAAGAAAAGCAGTAGCTTAATAAATTAAGTACTTCCTGGTATGGTTACTGTACTGGTAACTCCCCTAAAGAATCTGGATTGTGGTGAGGGAACAGAGAATAAAGCTCATTTATGACCTGCACTTACGAAGGGGGTAGGCAGCTGTATATCAGGGAGTAAACCTTCTGAGAATAAAAACAGCTGGAGCTTGTTAAGGTAATTACACAGGGGAAAGGATAATGTACTGGGAACTCCTCAGAAGAATCTGATTAGTGATGAGGGGAGAGAGATAAAAGCTCATTAAGGAACGACATGAACATGTTGCATAGGTAGCTGTTTATCAGTAAATATCTCTACTGAGATTAGGAAAAGCAGTAGCTTAATAAATTAAGTACTTCCTGGTATGGTTACTGTACTGGTAACTCCCCAAAAGAATCTGGATTGTGGTGAGGGAACAGAGAAAAAAGCTCATTTAGGACCTGCAATTACGAAGGGGTTAGGCAGCTGTATATCAGGGAGTATCGCTTCTGAGAATAAAAACAGCTGGAGCTTGTTTAGGTAATTACCCAGGGGAAAGGATAATGTACTGGGAACTCCTCAGAAGAATCTGATTTGTGGTGAGGGGAGAGAGATAAAAGCTCATTTACGAACGACATGAACATGCTGCATACGTAGCTGTTTATCAGTAAATATCTCCACTGAGATTAAGAAAAGCAGTAGCTTAATAAATTAAGTACTTCCTGGTATGGATACTGTACTGGTAACTCCCCAAAAGAATCTGGATTGAGGTGAGGGAACAGAGAAAAAAGCTCATTTAGGAACGACATGAACATGCTGCGTAGGTAGCTGTTTATCAGTAAATATCTCCACTGAGATTAAGAAACGCAGTAGCTTAATAAATTAAGTAGTTCCTGGTATGGTTACTGTACTGGTAACTCCCCAAAAGAATCTGGATTGTGGTAAGGGAACAGAGAAAAAAGCTCATTTAGGACCTGCACTTACGAAGGGGGTAGGCAGCTGTATATCAGGGAGTAAACCTTCTGGGAATAAAAACAGCTGGAGCTTGTTAAGGTAATTACACAGGGGAAAGGATAATGTACTGGGAACTCCTGAGAAGAATCTGATTTGTGGTGAGGGGAGAGAGATAAAAGCTCATTTAGGAACGACATGAACATGCTGCGTAGGTAGCTGTTTATCAGTAAATATCTCCACTGAGATTAAGAAAAGCAGTACCTTAATAAATTAAGTACTTCCTGGTATGGTTACTGTACTGGTAACTCCCCAAAAGAATCTGTATTGTGGTGAGGGAACAGAGAAAAAAGCTCATTATGACCTGCACTTACGAATGGGGTAGGCAGCTGTATATCCGGGAGTAAACCTTCTGAAAATTAAAACAGCTGGAGCTTGTTACGGTAATTACACAGGGGAAAGGATAATGTACTGGGAACTCCTCAGAAGAATCTGATTTGTGGTGAGGGGAGAGAGATAAAAGCTCATTTAGGAACGACATGAACATACTGCGTAGGCAGATGTTTATCAGTAAATATCTCCACTGAGATTAAGAAAAGCAGTAGCTTAATAAATTAAGTACTTCCTGGTATGGTTACTGTACTGGTAACTCTCCAAAAGAATCTGGATTGTGGTGAGGGAACAGAGAAAAAAGCTCATTTATGACCTGCACTTACGAAGGGGGTAGGCAGCTGTACATCAGAAAGTATCGCTTCTGAGAATAAAAACAGCTGGAGCTTGTTCAGGTAATTACACAGGGGAAAGGATAGTGTAGTGGGAACTCCTCAGAAGAATCTGATTTGTGGTGAGGGGAGAGAGATAAAAGCTCATTTAGGAACGACATGAACATGCTGCATAGGTAGCTGTTTATCAGTAAATATCTCCACTGAGATTAAGAAAAGCAGTAGCTTAATAAATTAAGTAATTCCTGGTATGGTTACTGTACTGGTAACTCCCCAAAACAATCTGGATTGTGGTGAGGGAACAGAGAATAAAGCTCATTTATGACCTGCACTTACGAAGGGGGTAGGCAGCTGTACATCAGAAAGTATCGCTTCTGAGAATAAAAACAGCTGGAGCTTGTTCAGGTAATTACACAGGGGAAAGGATAGTGTAGTGGGAACTCCTCAGAAGAATCTGATTTGTGGTGAGGGGAGAGAGATAAAAGCTCATTTAGGAACGACATGAACATGCTGCGTAGGTAGCTGTTTATCAGTAAATATCTCCACTGAGATTAAGAAAAGCAGTAGCTTAATAAATTAAGTACTTCCTGGTATGGATACTGTTCTGGTAACTCCCCAAAAGAATCTGGATTGTGGTGAGGGAACAGAGAAAAAAGCTCATTTAGGACGTGCACTTACGAAGGGGATAGGCAGCTGTATATCAGGGAGTAAACCTTCTGAGAATAAAAACAGCTGGAGCTTGTTAAGGTAATTACACAGAGGAAAGGATAATGTACTGGGAACTCCTCAGAAGAATCTGATTTGTGGTGAGGGGAGAGAGATAAAAGCTCATTTAGGAACGACATGAACATGCTGCGTAGGTAGCTGTTTATCAGTAAATATCTCCACTGTGATTAAGAAAAACAGTAGCTTAATAAATTAAGTACTTCCTGGTATGGTTACTGTACTGGTAACTCCCCAAAAGAATCTGGATTGTGGTGAGGGAACAGAGAAAAAAGCTCATTTATGACCTGCACTTACGAAGAGGGTAGGCAGCTGTATATCAGGGAGTAAACCTTCTGAGAATAAAAACAGCTGGAGCTTGTTAAGGTAATTACACAGGGGAAAGGATAATGTACTGGGAACTCCTCAGAAGAATCTGATTTTTGGTGACTGGAGAGAGATAAAAGCTCATTTAGGAACGACATGAACATGCTGCGTAGGTAGCTGTTTATCAGCAAATATCTCCACTGAGATTAAGAAAAGCAGTAGCTTAATAAATTAAGTACTTCCTGGTATGGTTACTGTACTGGTAACTCCCCTAAAGAATCTGGATTGTGGTGAGGGAACAGAGAATAAAGCTCATTTATGACCTGCACTTACGAAGGGGGTAGGCAGCTGTATATCAGGGAGTAAACCTTCTGAGAATAAAAACAGCTGGAGCTTGTTAAGGTAATTACACAGGGGAAAGGATAATGTACTGGGAACTCCTCAGAAGAATCTGATTAGTGATGAGGGGAGAGAGATAAAAGCTCATTAAGGAACGACATGAACATGTTGCATAGGTAGCTGTTTATCAGTAAATATCTCCACTGAGATTAGGAAAAGCAGTAGCTTAATAAATTAAGTACTTCCTCGTATGGTTACTGTACTGGTAACTCCCCAAAAGAATCTGGATTGTGGTGAGGGAACAGAGAAAAAAGCTCATTTAGGACCTGCAATTACGAAGGGGTTAGGCAGCTGTATATCAGGGAGTATCGCTTCTGAGAATAAAAACAGCTGGAGCTTGTTAAGGTAATTACACAGGGGAAAGGATAATGTACTGGGAACTCCTCAGAAGAATCTGATTTGTGGTGAGGGGAGAGAGATAAAAGCTCATTTACGAACGACATGAACATGCTGCATACGTAGCTGTTTATCAGTAAATATCTCCACTGAGATTAAGAAAAGCAGTAGCATAATAAATTAAGTACTTCCTGGTATGGATACTGTACTGGTAACTCCCCAAAAGAATCTGGATTGAGGTGAGGGAACAGAGAAAAAAGCTCATTTAGGAACGACATGAACATGCTGCGTAGGTAGCTGTTTATCAGTAAATATCTCCACTGAGATTAAGAAACGCAGTAGCTTAATAAATTAAGTAGTTCCTGGTATGGTTACTGTACTGGTAACTCCCCAAAAGAATCTGGATTGTGGTGAGGGAACAGAGAAAAAAGCTCATTTAGGATCTGCACTTACGAAGGGGGTAGGCAGCTGTATATCAGGGAGTAAACCTTCTGAGAATAAAAACAGCTGGAGCTGGTTAAGGTAATTACACAGGGTAAAGGATAATGTACTTGGAACTCCTCAGAAGAATCTGATTTGTGGTGAGGGGAGAGAGATAAAAGCTCATTTAGGAAGGACATGAACGTGCTGCTTAGGTAGCTGTTTATCAGTAAATAAATCCAATGAGATTAAGAAAATCAGTAGCTTAATAAATTAAGTACTTCCTGGTATGGTTACTGTACTGGTAACTCCCCAAAAGAATCTGGATTGTGGTAAGGGAACAGAGAAAAAAGCTCATTTAGGACCTGCACTTACGAAGGGGGTAGGCAGCTGTATATCAGGGAGTAAACCTTCTGGGAATAAAAACAGCTGGAGCTTGTTAAGGTAATTACACAGGGGAAAGGATAATGTACTGGGAACTCCTGAGAAGAATCTGATTTGTGGTGAGGGGAGAGAGATAAAAGCTCATTTAGGAACGACATGAACATGCTGCGTAGGTAGCTGTTTATCAGTAAATATCTCCACTGAGATTAAGAAAAGCAGTACCTTAATAAATTAAGTACTTCCTGGTATGGTTACTGTACTGGTAACTCCCCAAAAGAATCTGTATTGTGGTGAGGGAACAGAGAAAAAAGCTCATTATGACCTGCACTTACGAATGGGGTAGGCAGCTGTATATCCGGGAGTAAACCTTCTGAAAATTAAAACAGCTGGAGCTTGTTACGGTAATTACACAGGGGAAAGGATAATGTACTGGGAACTCCTCAGAAGAATCTGATTTGTGGTGAGGGGAGAGAGATAAAAGCTCATTTAGGAACGACATGAACATACTGCGTAGGCAGAAGTTTATCAGTAAATATCTCCACTGAGATTAAGAAAAGCAGTAGCTTAATAAATTAAGTACTTCCTCGTATGGTTACTGTACTGGTAACTCTCCAAAAGAATCTGGATTGTGGTGAGGGAACAGAGAAAAAAGCTCATTTATGACCTGCACTTACGAAGGGGGTAGGCAGCTGTACATCAGAAAGTATCGCTTCTGAGAATAAAAACAGCTGGAGCTTGTTCAGGTAATTACACAGGGGAAAGGATAGTGTAGTGGGAACTCCTCAGAAGAATCTGATTTGTGGTGAGGGGAGAGAGATAAAAGCTCATTTAGGAACGACATGAACATGCTGCATAGGTAGCTGTTTATCAGTAAATATCTCCACTGAGATTAAGAAAAGCAGTAGCTTAATAAATTAAGTAATTCCTGGTATGGTTACTGTACTGGTAACTCCCCAAAACAATCTGGATTGTGGTGAGGGAACAGAGAAAAAAGCTCATTTATGACCTGCACTTACGAAGGGGGTAGGCAGCTGTACATCAGAAAGTATCGCTTCTGAGAATAAAAACAGCTGGAGCTTGTTCAGGTAATTACACAGGGGAAAGGATAATGTACTGGGAACTCCTCAGAAGAATCTGATTTGTGGTGAGGGGAGAGAGATAAAAGCTCATTTAGGAACGACAGGAACATGCTGCATATGTAGCTGTTTATCAGTAAATATCTCCACTGAGATTAAGAAAAGCAGTAGCTTAATAAATTAAGTACTTCCTGGTATGGTTACTGTACTGGTAACTCCCCAAAAGAATCTGGATTGTGGTGAGGGAACAGAGAAAAAAGCTCATTTAGGACGTGCACTTACGAAGGGGATAGGCAGCTGTATATCAGGGAGTAAACCTTCTGAGAATAAAAACAGCTGGAGCTTGTTAAGGTAATTACACAGAGGAAAGGATAATGTACTGGGAACTCCTCAGAAGAATCTGATTTGTGGTGAGGGGAGAGAGATAAAAGCTCATTTAGGAACGACATGAACATGCTGCGTAGGTAGCTGTTTATCAGTAAATATCTCCACTGTGATTAAGAAAAACAGTAGCTTAATAAATTAAGTACTTCCTGGTATGGTTACTGTACTGGTAACTCCCCAAAAGAATCTGGATTGTGGTGAGGGAACAGAGAAAAAAGCTCATTTATGACCTGCACTTACGAAGAGGGTAGGCAGCTGTATATCAGGGAGTAAACCTTCTGAGAATAAAAACAGCTGTAGCTTGTTAAGGTAATTACCCAGGGGAAAGGAAAATGTACTGGGAACTCCTCAGAAGAATCTGAATTGTGGTGAGGGAATAGAGATAAAAGCTCATTTAGGAACGACATGAACTTGTGCGTACGTACCAGTTTATCAGTAAATATCTCCACTTAGAATAAGAAAAGCAGTAGCTTAATAAATTAAGTACTTCCTGGAATGGTTACTATACTGGTAACTCCCCAAAAGAATCTGGATTGTGGTGAGGGAACAGAGAAAAAAGCTCATTTAGGACCTGCACTTACGAAGGAGGTAGGCAGCAGTATATCAGGGAGTAAACCTTCTGAGAATAAAAACAGCTGGAGCTTGTTAAGGTAATTACACAGGGGAAAGGATAATGTACTGGGAACTCCTCACAAGAATCTGATTTGCGGTGAGGGGAGAGAGATAAAAGCTCATTTAGGAACGACATGAACATGCTGCGTAGGTAGCTGTTTATCAGTAAATGTCTCCACTGAGATTAAGAAAAGCAGTAGCTTAATAAATTAAGTACTTCCTGGTATGGTTACTGTACTGGTAACTCCCCAAAAGAATCTGGATTGTGGTGAGGGAACAGAGAAAAAAGCTCATTTAGGACCTGCACTTGCAAAGGGGGTAGGAAGCTGTATATCAGGGAGTATCCCTTCTGAGAATAAAAACAGATGGAGCTTGTTAAGGTAATTACACAGGGAAAGGATAATGTACTGGGAACTCCTCACAAGAATCTGATTTGCGGTGAGGGGAGAGAGATAAAAGCTCATTTAGGAACGACATGAACATGCTGCGTAGGTAGCTGCTTATCAGTAAGTATCTCCACTGAGATTAAGAAAAGCAGTAGCTTAATAAATTAAGTACTTCCTGGTATGGTTACTGTACTGGTAACTCCCCAAAAGAATCTGGATTGTGGTGAGGGAACAGAGAAAAAAGCTCATTTAGGACCTGCACTTACGAAGGGGGTAGGCAGCTGTATATCAGGGAGTAAACCTTCTGAGAATAAAAACAGCTGGAGCTTGTTAAGGTAATTACACAGGGGAAAGGATAATGTACTGGGAACTCCTCAGAAGAATCTGATTTTTGGTGACTGGAGAGAGATAAAAGCTCATTTAGGAACGACATGAACATGCTGCGTAGGTAGCTGTTTATCAGCAAATATCTCCACTGAGATTAAGAAAAGCAGTAGCTTAATAAATTAAGTACTTCCTGGTATGTTTACTGTACTGGTAACTCCCCTAAAGAATCTGGATTGTGGTGAGGGAACAGAGAATAAAGCTCATTTATGACCTGCACTTACGAAGGGGGTAGGCAGCTGTATATCAGGGAGTAAACCTTCTGAGAATAAAAACAGCTGGAGCTTGTTAAGGTAATTACACAGGGGAAAGGATAATGTACTGGGAACTCCTCAGAAGAATCTGATTAGTGATGAGGGGAGAGAGATAAAAGCTCATTAAGGAACGACATGAACATGTTGCATAGGTAGCTGTTTATCAGTAAATATCTCCACTGAGATTAGGAAAAGCAGTAGCTTAATAAATTAAGTACTTCCTGGTATGGTTACTGTACTGGTAACTCCCCAAAAGAATCTGGATTGTGGTGAGGGAACAGAGAAAAAAGCTCATTTAGGACCTGCAATTACGAAGGGGTTAGGCAGCTGTATATCAGGGAGTATCGCTTCTGAGAATAAAAACAGCTGGAGCTTGTTAAGGTAATTACACAGGGGAAAGGATAATGTACTGGGAACTCCTCAGAAGAATCTGATTTGTGGTGAGGGGAGAGAGATAAAAGCTCATTTACGAACGACATGAACATGCTGCATACGTAGCTGTTTATCAGTAAATATCTCCACTGAGATTAAGAAAAGCAGTAGCTTAATAAATTAAGTACTTCCTGGTATGGATACTGTACTGGTAACTCCCCAAAAGAATCTGGATTGAGGTGAGGGAACAGAGAAAAAAGCTCATTTAGGAACGACATGAACATGCTGCGTAGGTAGCTGTTTATCAGTAAATATCTCCACTGAGATTAAGAAACGCAGTAGCTTAATAAATTAAGTAGTTCCTGGTATGGATACTGTACTGGTAACTCCCCAAAAGAATCTGGATTGTGGTGAGGGAACAGAGAAAAAAGCTCATTTAGGACCTGCACTTACGAAGGGGGTAGGCAGCTGTATATCAGGGAGTAAACCTTCTGAGAATAAAAACAGCTGGAGCTTGTTAAGGTAATTACACAGGGGAAAGGATAATGTACTGGGAACTCCTCAGAAGAATCTGATTAGTGGTGAGGGGAGAGAGATAAAAGCTCATTTAGGAACGACATGAACATGCTGCGTAGGTAGCTGTTTATCAGTAAATATCTCCACTGAGATTAAGAAAAGCAGTACCTTAATAAATTAAGTACTTCCTGGTATGGTTACTGTACTGGTAACTCCCCAAAAGAATCTGGATTGTGGTGAGGGAACAGAGAAAAAAGCTCATTTAGGACCTCCACTTACGAAGGGGGTAGGCAGCTGTATATCAGGGAGTATCCCTTCTGAGAATAAAAACAGCTGGAGCTTGATAAGGTAATTACACAGGGGAAAGGATAATGTACTGGGAACTCCTCAGAAGAATCTGATTTGTGGTGAGGGGAGAGAGATAAAAGCCAATTTAGGAACGAAATGAACATGCTGCATACGTAGCTGTTTATCAGTAAATATCTCCACTGAGATTAAGAAAAGCAATATCTTAATAAATTAAGTACTTCCTGGTATGGATATTGTACTGGTAACTCCCCAAAAGAATCTGGATTGTGGTGAGGGAACAGAGAAAAAAGCTGATTTAGGAACGACATGAACATGCTGCATAGGTAGCGGTTTATCAGTAAATATCTCCACTGAGATTAAGAAAAGCAGTAGCTTAATAAATTAAGTACTTCCTGGTATGGTTACTGTACTGGTAACTCCCCAAAGAATCCGGATTTTTGTGAGGGAACAGAGAAAAAAGCTCATTTAGGACCTGCACTTACGAAGGGGGTAGGCAGCTGTATATCAGGGAGTAAACCTTCTGAGAATAAAAACAGCTGGAGCTTGTTAAGGTAATTACACAGGGGAAAGGATAATGTACTGGGAACTCCTCAGAAGAATCTGAGTTGTGGTGACGGGAGAGAGATAAAAGCTCATTTAGGAACGACAAGTACATGCTGCGTAGGTAGCTGTTTATCAGTAAATATCTCCACTGAGATTAAGAAAAGCAGTAGCTTAATAAATTAAGTACTTCCTGGTATGGTTACTGTACTGGTACTCCCCAAAAGAATCTGGATTGTGGTGAGGGAACACAGAAAAAAGCTCATTTAGGACCTGCACTTACGAAGGGGGTAGGCAGCTGTATATCAGGGAGCAAACCTTCGTAGAATAAAAACAGCTGGAGCTTGTTAAGGTAATTACACAGGGGAAAGGATAATGTACTGGGAACTCCTCAGAAGAATCTGAATTGTGGTGAGGGGAGAGAGATAAAAGCTCATTTAGGAACGACATGAACATGCTGCGTAGGTAGCTGTTTATCAGTAAATATCTCCACTGAGATTAAGATAAGCAGTAGCTTAATAAATTAAGTACTTCCTGGTATGGTTACTGTACTGGTAACTCCCCAAAAGAATCTGGATTGTGGTGAGGGAACAGAGAAAAAAGCTCATTTAGGACCTGCACTTACGAAGGGGGTAGGCAGCTGTATATCAGGGAGTAAACCTTCTGAGAATACAAACAGCTGGAGCTTGTTAAGGTAATTACACAGGGGAAAGGATAATGTACTGGGAACTCCTCAGAAGAATCTGATTTGTGGTGAGGGGAGAGAGATAAAAGCTCATTTAGGCACGACATGAACATGCTTCGTAGGTAGCTGTTTATCAGTAAATATCTCCACTGAGATTAAGAAAAGCAGTAGCTTAATAAATTAAGTACTTCCTGGTATGGTAACTGTACTGGTAACTCCCCAAAAGAATCTGGATTGTGGTGAGGGAACAGAGAAAAAAGCTCATTTAGGACCTGCACTTACGAAGGGGTTAGGCAGCTGTATATCAGGGAGTAAACCTTCTGAGAATAAAAACAGCTGGAACTTGTTAAGGTAATTACACAGGTGAAAGGATAATGTACTGGGAACTCCTCAGAAGAATCTGATTTGTGGTGAGGGGAGAGAGATAAAAGCTCATTTAGGAAGGACATGAACATGCTGCGAAGGTAGCTGTTTATCAGTAAATATCTCCACTGAGATTAAGAAAAGCAGTAGCTTAATAAATTAAGTACTAACTGGTATGGTTACTGTACTGGTAACTCCCCAAAAGAATCTGGATTGTGGTGAGGGAACAGAGAAAAAAGCTAATTTAGGACCTGCACTTACGAAAGGGGTAGGCAGCTGTATATCGGGGAGTAAACCTTCTGAGAATTAAAACAGCTGGAGCTTGTTAAGGTAATTACACAGGGGAAAAAATAATGTATTGGGAACTCCTCAGAAGAATCTGATTTGTGGTGAGGGGAGAGAGATGAAAGCTCATTTAGGAACGACATGAACATGCTGCGTAGGTAGCTGTGTATCAGTAAATATCTCCACTGAGATTAAGAAAAGCAATAGCTTAATAAATTAATTACTTCCTGGTATGGTTACTGTACTGGTAACTCCCCAAAAGAATCTGGATTGTGGTGAGGGAACAGAGAAAAAAGCTCATTTAGGACCTGCACTTACGAAGGGGGTAATCAGCTGTATATCAGGGAGTAAACCTTCTGAGAATAAAAACAGCTGGAGCTTGTTAAGGTACTTACACAGGGGAAAGGATAATGTACTGGGAAATCCTCAGAAGAATCTGATTTATGATGACGGGAGAGAGATAAAAGCTCATTTAGGAACGACATGAACATGCTGCGTAGGTAGCTGTTTATCAGTAAATATCTCCACTGAGATTAAGAAAAGCAGTAGCTTAATAAATTAAGTACTTCCTGGTATGGTTACTGTACTGGTAACTCCCCAAAAGAATCTGGATTGTGGTGAGGGAACAGAGAAAAAAGCTCATTTAGGACCTGCACTTACGAAGGGGGTAGGCAGCTGTATATCAGGGAGTATCCCTTCTGAGAATAAAAACAGCTGGAGCTTGTTAAGGTAATTACACAGGGGAAAGGATAATGTACTGGGAACTCCCCAAAAGAATCTGGATTGTGGTGAGGGATCAGAGAAAAAAGCTCATTTAGGAACGACATGAACATGCTGCATACGTAGCTGTTTATCAGTAAATATCTCCACTGAGATTAAGAAAAGCAATAGCTTAATACATTAAGTACTTCCTGCTATGGATATTGTACTGGTAACTCCCCAAAAGAATCTGGATTGTGGTGAGGGAACAGAGAAAAAATCTCATTTAGGAACGACATGAACATGCTGCATAGGTAGCGGTTTATCAGTAAATATCTCCACTGAGATTAAGAAAAGCAGTAGCTTAATAAATTAAGTACTTCCTGGTATGGTTACTGTACTGGTAACTCCCCAAAGAATCCGGATTTTTGTGAGGGAACAGAGAAAAAAGCTCATTTAGGACCTGCACTTACGAAGGGGGTAGGCAGCTGTATATCAGGGAGTAAACCTTCTGAGAATAAAAACAGCTGGAGCTTGTTAAGGTAATTACACAGGGGAAAGGATAATGTACTGGGAACTCCTCAGAAGAATCTGAGTTGTGGTGACGGGAGAGAGATAAAAGCTCATTTAGGAACGACATGAACATGCTGCGTACGTAGCTGTTTATCAGTAAATATCTCCACTGAGATTAAGAAAAGCAGTAGCTTAATAAATTAAGTACTTCCTGGTATGGTTACTGTACTGGTAACTCCCCAAAAGAATGTGGATTGTGGTGAGGGAACAGAGAAAAAAGCTCATTTAGGACCTGCACTTACGAAGGGGGTAGGCAGCTGTATATCAGGGAGTAAACCTTCTGAGAATAAAAACAGCTGGAGCTTGTTAAGGTAATTACACAGGGGAAAGGATAATGTAATGGGAAATCCTCAGAAGAATCTGATTTGTGGTGAGGGGAGAGCGATAAAAGCTCATTTAGGAACGACATGAACATGCTGCGTAGGTAGCTGTGTATCAGTAAATATCTCCACTGAGATTAAGAAAAGCAGTAGCTTAATAAATTAAGTACTAATTGGTATGGTTACTGTACTGGTAACTCCCCAAAAGAATCTGGATTGTGGTGAGGGAACAGAGAAAAAAGCTAATTTAGGACCTGCACTTACGAAGGGGGTAGGCAGCTGTATATCGGGGAGTAAACCTTCTGAGAATAAAAACAGCTGGAGCTTGTTAAGGTAATTACACAGGGTAAAGGATAATGTACTGGGAACTCCTCAGAAGAATCTGGATTGTGGTGAGGGAACAGAGAAAAAACCTCATTTAGGACCTGCACTTACGAATGGGGTAGGCAGCTGTATATCAGGGAGTAAACCTTCTGAGAAAAAAAAACAGCTGGAGCTTGTTAAGGTAATTACACAGGAGAAAGGATAATGTACTGGGAACTCCTCAGAAGAATCTGATTTGTGGTGAGGGGAGAGCGATAAAAGCTCATTTAGGAACGACATGAACATGCTGCGTAGGTACCTGCTTATCAGTAAATATCCCCACTGAGATTAAGAAAAGCAGTAGCTTAATAAATTAATTACTTCCTGGTATGGTTACTGTACTGGTAACTCCCCAGAAGAATCTGGATTGTGGTGAGGGAACAGAGAAAAAACCTCATTAAGGACCTGCACTTACGAAGGGGGTAGGCAGCTGTATATCAGGGAGTAAACCTTCTGAGAAAAAAAAACAGCTGGAGCTTGTTAAGGTAATTACACAGGGGAAAGGATAATGTACTGGGAAATCCTCAGAAGAATCTGATTTGTGATGACGGGAGAGAGATAAAAGCTCATTTAGGAACGACATGAACATGCTGCGTAGGTAGCTGTTTATCAGTAAATAACTCCACTGAGATTAAGAAAAGCAGTAGCTTAATAAATTAAGTACTTCCTGGTATGGTTACTGTACTCGTAACTCCCCAAAAGAATCTGGATTGTGGTGATGGAACAGAGAAAAAAGCTCATTGAGGACCTGCACTTACGAAGGGGGTAGGCAGCTGTATATCAGGGAGTAAACCTTCTGAGAATAAAAACAGCTGGAGCTTGTTAAGTTATTTACACAGGGGAAAGGAAAATGTACTGGGAACTCCTCAGAAGAATCTGATTTGTGGTGAGGGGAGAGAGATAAAAGCTCATTTAGGAGCGATATGAACATGCTGCGTAGGTAGCTGTTTATCAGTAAATATCTCCACTGAGATTAAGAAAAGCAGTAGCTTAATAAATTAAGTACTTCCTGGTATGGTTACTGTACTCGTAACTCCCCAAAAGAATCTGGATTGTGGTGAGGGAACAGAGAAAAAAGCTCATTGAGGACCTGCACTTACGAAGGGGGTAGGCAGCTGTATATCAGGGAGTAAACCTTCTGAGAATAAAAACAGCTGGAGCTTGTTAAGTTAATTACACAGGGGAAAGGATAATGTACTGGGAACTCCTCAGAAGAATCTGATTTGTGGTGAGGGGAGAGAGATAAAAGCTCATTTAGGAACGACATGAACATGCTGCGTAGGTAGCTGTTTATCAGTAAATATCTCCACTGAGATTAAGAAAAGCAGTAGCTTAATAAATTAAGTACTTCCTGGTATAGATACTGTACTGGTTACTCCCCAAAAGAATCTGGATTGTGGTGAGGGAACAGAGAAAAAAGCTCATTTAGGACCTGCACGTACGAAGGGCGTAGGCAGCTGTATATCAGGGAGTAAACCTTCTGAGAATAAAAACAGCTGGAACTTGTTAAGGTAATTACACAGGGGATACGATAATGTACTGGGAACTCCTCAGAATAATCTGAAATGTGGTGAGGGGAGAGAGATAAAAGCTCATTTAGGAACGACATGAACATGCTGCGTACGTAGCTGTTTATCAGTAAATATCTCCACTGAGATTAAGAAAAGCAGCAGCTTAATAAATTAAGTACTACCTGGTATGGTTACTGTACTGGTAACTCCCCAAAAGAACCTGGATTGTGGTGAGGGAACAGAGAAAAAAGCTCATTTAGGACCTTCACTTACGAATGGGGTAGAGAGCTGTATATCAGGGAGTAAACCTTCTGAGAATAAAAACAGCTGGAGCTTGTTAAGGTAATTACACAGGGGAAAGGATAATGTACTGGGAACTCCTCAGAAGAATCTGATTTGTGGTGAGTGGAGAGAGGTAATAGCTCATTAGGGAACGACATGAACATGCTGCGTTGGTAGCTGTTTATCAGGAAATATCTCCACTGAGATTAAGAAAAGCAGTAGCTTAGTAAATTAAGTACTTCCTGGTATGGTTACTGTACTGGTAGCTCCCCAAAAGAATCTGTATTCTGGTGAGGGAACAGAGAAAAAAGCTTATTTAGGACCTGCACTTACGAAGGGGGTAGGCAGCTGTATATTAGGGAGTAAACCTTCTGAGAATAAAAACAGCTGGAGCTTGTTAAGGTAATTACACAGGTGAAAGGATAATGTACTGGGAACTCCCCAGAAGAATCTGATTGGTGTTGAGGGGAGAGAGATAAAAGCTCATTTAAGAACGACATGAACATGCTGGGTAGGTAGCTGTTTATCAGTAAATATCTCCACTGAGATTAAGAAAAGCAGTAGCTTAATAAATTAAGTACTTCCTGGTATGGTTACTGTACTGGTAACTCCCCAAATAATCTGGATTGTGGTGAGGGAACAGAGAAAAAAGCTCATTTAGGACCTGCAATTACGAAGGGGGTAGGCAGCTGTATATCAGGGAGTAAACCTTCTGAGAATAAAAACAGCTGGAGCTTTTTAAGGTAATTACACAGGGGAAAGGATAATGTACTGGGAACTCCTCAGAAGAATCTGATTTCTGGTGAGGGGAGAGAGATAAAAGCTCCTTTATGAACGACATGAACATGCTGCGTAGGTAGCTGTTTATCAGTAAATATCTCCACTGAGATTAAGAAAAGCAGTAGCTTAATAAATTAAGTACTTCCTTGTATGGTTACTGTACTGGTAACTCCCCAAAAGAATCTGGATTGTGGTGAGGGAACAGAGAAAAAAGCTCATTTAGTACCTGCACTTACGAAGGGGGTCGGCAGCTGTATATCAGGGAGTAAACCTTCTGAGAATAAAAACAGCTGGAGCTTGTTAAGGTAATTACACAGGGGAAAGGATAATGTAATGGGAAATCCTCAGAAGAATCTGATTTGTGGTGAGGGGAGAGCGATAAAAGCTCATTTAGGAACGACATGAACATGCTGCGTAGGTAGCTGTGTATCAGTAAATATCTCCACTGAGATTAAGAAAAGCAGTATCTTAATAAATTAAGTACTAATTGGTATGGTTACTGTACTGGTAACTCCCCAAAAGAATCTGGATTGTGGTGAGGGAACAGAGAAAAAAGCTAATTTAGGACCTGCACTTACGAAGGGGGTAGGCAGCTGTATATCGGGGAGTAAACCTTCTGAGAATAAAAACAGCTGGAGCTTGTTAAGGTAATTACACAGGGTAAAGGATAATGTACTGGGAACTCCTCAGAAGAATCTGATTTGTGGTGAGGGGAGAGCGATGAAAGCTCATTTAGGAACGACATGAACATGCTGCGTAGGTACCTGCTTATCAGTAAATATCCCCACTGAGATTAAGAAAAGCAGTAGCTTAATAAATTAATTACTTCCTGGTATGGTTACTGTACTGGTAACTCCCCAAAAGAATCTGGATTGTGGTCAGGGAACAGAGAAAAAAGCTCATTTAGGACCTGCACTTACGAAGGGGGTAATCAGCTGTATATCAGGGAGTAAACCTTCTGAGAATAAAAACAGCTGGAGCTTGTTAAGGTAATTACACAGGGGAAAGGATAATGTACTGGGAACTCCTCAGAAGAATCAGATTTGTGGTGAGGGGAGAGCGATAAAAGCTCATTTAGGAACGACATGAACATGCTGCGTATGTAGCTGTGTATCAGTAAATATCTCCACTGAGATTAAGAAAAGCAATAGCTTAATAAATTAATTACTTCCTGGTATGGTTACTGTACTGGTAACTCCCCTGAAGAATCTGGATTGTGGTGAGGGAACAGAGAAAAAACCTCATTTAGGACCTGCACTTACGAAGGGGGTAGGCCGCTGTATATCAGGGAGTAAACCTTCTGAGAAAAAAAAACAGCTGGAGCTTGTTAAGGTAATTACACAGGGGAAAGGATAATGTACTGGGAAATCCTCAGAAGAATCTGATTTGTGATGACGGGAGAGAGATAAAAGCTCATTTAGGAACGACATGAACATGCTGCGTAGGTAGCTGTTTATCAGTAAATATCTCCACTGAGATTAAGAAAAGCAGTAGCTTAATAAATTAAGTACTTCCTGGTATGGTTACTGTACTCGTAACTCCCCAAAAGAATCTGGATTGTGGTGAGGGAACAGAGAAAAAAGCTCATTGAGGACCTGCACTTACGAAGGGGGTAGGCAGCTGTATATCAGGGAGTAAACCTTCTGAGAATAAAAACAGCTGGAGCTTGTTAAATTATTTACACAGGGGAAAGGATAATGTACTGGGAACTCCTCAGAAGAATCTGATTTGTGGTGAGGGGAGAGAGATAAAAGCTCATTTAGGAACGATATGAACATGCTGCGTAGGTAGCTGTTTATCAGTAAATATCTCCACTGAGATTAAGAAAAGCAGTAGCTTAATAAATTAAGTACTTCCTGGTATGGTTACTGTACTCGTAACTCCCCAAAAGAATCTGGATTGTGGTGAGGGAACAGAGAAAAAAGCTCATTGAGGACCTGCACTTACGAAGGGGGTAGGCAGCTGTATATCAGGGAGTAAACCTTCTGAGAATAAAAACAGCTGGAGCTTGTTAAGTTAATTACACAGGGGAAAGGATAATGTACTGGGAACTCCACAGAAGAATCTGATTTGTGGTGAGGGGAGAGAGATAAAAGCTCATTTAGGAACGACATGAACATGCTGCGTAGGTAGCTGTTTATCAGTAAATATCTCCACTGAGATTAAGAAAAGCAGTAGCTTAATAAATTAAGTACTTCCTGGTGTAGTTACTGTACTGGTAACTCCACAAAAGAATCTGGATTGTGGTGAGGGAACAGAGAAAAAAGCTCATTTAGGACCTGCACGTACGAAGGGCGTAGGCAGCTGTATATCAGGGAGTAAACCTTCTGAGAATAAAAACAGCTGGAACTTGTTAAGGTAATTACACAGGGGATACGATAATGTACTGGGAACTCCTCAGAATAATCTGAATTGTGGTGAGGGGAGAGAGATAAAAGCTCATTTAGGAACGACATGAACATGCTGCGTACGTAGCTGTTTATCAGTAAATATCTCCACTGAGATTAAGAAAAGCAGCAGCTTAATAAATTAAGTACTACCTGGTATGGTTACTGTACTGGTAACTCCACAAAAGAACCTGGATTGTGGTGAGGGAACAGAGAAAAAAGCTCATTTAGGACCTTCACTTACGAATGGGGTAGGCAGCTGTATATCAGGGAGTAAACCTTCTGAGAATAAAAACAGCTGGAGCTTGTTAAGGTAATTACACAGGGGAAAGGATAATGTACTGGGAACTCCTCAGAAGAATCTGATTTGTGGTGAGGGGAGAGAGGTAATAGCTCATTTGGGAACGACATGAACATGCTGCGTTGGTAGCTGTTTATCAGTAAATATCTCCACTGAGATTAAGAAAAGCAGTAGCTTAGTAAATTAAGTACTTCCTGGTATGGTTACTGTACTGGTAGCTCCCCAAAGAATCTGTATTGTGGTGAGGGAACAGAGAAAAAAGCTCATTTAGGACCTGCACTTACGAAGGGGGTAGGCAGCTGTATATTAGGGAGTAAACCTTCTGAGAATAAAAACAGCTGCAGCTTGTTAAGGTAATTACACAGGTGAAAGGATAATGTACTGGGAACTCCCCAGAAGAATCTGATTGGTGTTGAGGGGAGAGAGATAAAAGCTCATTTAAGAACGACATGAACATGCTGGGTAGGTAGCTGTTTATCAGTAAATATCTTCACCGAGATTAAGAAATGCAGTAGCTTATTAAATTAAGTACTTCCTGGTATGGTTACTGTACTGGTAACTCCCCAAAAGAATCTGGATTGTGGTGAGGGAACAGAGAAAAAAGCTCATTTAGGACCAGCACTTACGAAGGGGTTAGGCAGGTGTATGTCAGGGAGTAAACATTCTGAGAATAAAAACAGCTGGAGCTTGTTAAGGTAATTACACAGGGGAAAGGATAATGTACTGGAAACTCCTCAGAAGAATCTGATTTGTGGTGAGGGGGGAGAGATAAAAGCTCATTTAGGAACGACATGAACATGCTGCGCAGGTAGCTGTTTATCAGTAAATATCTCCACTGAGATTAAGAAAAGCAGTAGCTTAATAAATTAAGTACTTCCTGGTATGGTTACTGTACTCGTAACTCCCCAAAAGAATCTGGATTGTGGTGAGGGAACAGAGAAAAAAGCTCATTTAGGACCTGCAATTACGAAGGGGGTAGGCAGCTGTATATCAGGTAGTAAACCTTCTGAGAATAAAAACAGCTGGAGCTTTTTAAGGTAATTACACAGGGGAAAGGATAATGTACTGGGAACTCCTCAGAAGAATCTGATTTCTGGTGAGGGGAGAGAGATAAAAGCTCCTTTATGAACGACATGAACATGCTGCGTAGGTAGCTGTTTATCAGTAAATATCTCCACTGAGATTAAGAAAAGCAGTAGCTTAATAAATTAAGTACTTCCTTGTATGGTTACTGTACTGGTAACTCCCCAAAAGAATCTGGATTGTGGTGAGGGAACAGAGAAAAAAGCTCATTTAGGACCTGCACTTACGAAGGGGGTCGGCAGCTGTATATCAGGGAGTAAACCTTCTGAGAATAAAAACAGCTGGAGCTTGTTAAAGTAATTACACAGGGGATAGGATAATGTACTGAGAACTCCTCAGAAGAATCTGATTTGTGGTGAGGGGAGAGAGATAAAAGCTCATTTAGGAACGACATGAACATGCTGCGTAGGTAGCTGTTTATCAGTAAATATCTCCACTGAGATTAAGAAAAGCAGTAGCTTAATAAATTAAGTACTTCCTGGTATGGTTACTGTACTGGTAACTCCCCAAAAGAATCTGGATTGTGGTGAGGGAACAGAGAAAAAAGCTAATTTAGGACCTGCATATACGAAGGGGGTAGGCAGCTGTATATCAGGGAGTAAACCTTCTGAGAACAAAAACAGTGGAACTTGTTAAGGTAATTACACAGGGGAAAGGATAATGTACTGGGAACTCCTCAGAAGAATCTGATTTGTGGTGAGGGGAGAGAGATAAAAGCTCATTTAGGAACGACATGAACATGCTGCGTAGGTAGCTGTTTATCAGTAAATATCTCCACTGAGATTAAGAAAAGCAGTAGCTTAATAAATTAAGTACTTCCTGGTATGGTTACTGTACTGGTAACTCCCCAAAAGAATCTGGATTGTGGTGAGGGAACAGAGAAAAAAGCTCATTTAGGACATGCACTCACGTAGGGTGTAGGCAGCTGTATATCAGGGAGTAAACCTTCTGAGAATAAAAACAGCTGGAGCTTGTTAAGGTAATTACACAGGGCTAAGGATAATGTACGGGGATCTCCTCAGAAGAAACTGATTTGTGGTGAGGGGAGAGAGATAAAAGCTCATTGAGGAACGACATGAACATGCTGCGTAGGTAGCTGTTTATCAGTAAATATCTCCACTGAGATTAAGAAAAGCAGTAGCTTAATGAATTAAGTACTTCCTGGTATGGTTACTGTACTGGTAACTCCCCAAAAGAATCTGGATTGTGGTGAGGGAACAGAGAAAAAAGCTCATTTAGGACCTGCACTTACGAAGGGGGTAGGCAGCTGTATATCAGGGAGTAAACCTTCTGAGAATAAAAACAGCTGGAGCTTGTTAAGGTAATTACACAGGGGAAAGGATAATGTACTGGGAACTCCTCACAAGAATCTGATTTGTGGTGAGGGGAGAGAGATAAAAGCTCATTTAGGAACGACATGAACGTGCTGCACACGTAGCTGTTTATCCGTAAATATCTCCACTGAGATTAAGAAAAGCAGCAGCTTAATAAATTGAGTACTTCCTGGGATGGATACTGTACTGGTAACTTCCCAAAATAATCTGGATTGTGTTGAGGGAACAGAGAAAAAAGCTCATTTAGGAACGACATGAACATGCTGCGTAGGTAGCTGTTTATCAGTAAATATCTCCACTGAGATTAAGAAAAGCAGTAGCTTAATAAATTAAGTACTACCTGGTATGGTTACTGTACTGGTACCTCCCCAAAAGAACCTGGATTGTGGTGAGGGAACAGAGAAAAAAGCTCATTTAGGACCTGCACTTACGAAGGGGGTAGGCAGCTGTATATCAGGGAGTAAACCTTCTGAGAATAAAAACAGCTGGAGTTTGTTAAGGTAATTACACAGGGGAAAGGATAATGTACTGGGAACTCCTCAGAAGAATCTGATTCGTGGTGAGGGGAGCGCGATAAAAGCTCATTTAGGAACGACATGAACATGCTGCGTAGGTAGCTGTGTATCAATAAATATCTCCACTGAGATTAAGAAAAGCAGTAGCTTAATAAATTAATTACTTCCTGGTATGGTTACTGTCATGGTAACTCCCCAGAAGAATCTGGATTGTGGTGAGGGAACAGAGAAAAAAGCTCATTTAGGACCTGCACGTACGAAGGGGGTAGGCAGCTGTATATCAGGGAGTAAAACTTATGAGAATAAAAACAGCTGGAGCTTGTTAAGGCAATTACACAGGGGAAAGGATAGTGTACTGGGAAATCCTCAGAAGAATCTGATTTGTGATGAGGGGAGAGAGATAAAAGCTCATTTAGGAACGACATGAACATGCTGCGTAGGTAGCTGTTTATCAGTAAATATCTCCACTGAGATTAAGAAAAGCAGTAGCTTAATAAATTAAGTACTTCCTGGTATGGTTACTGTACTGGTAACTCCCCAAAAGAATCTGGATTGTGGTGAGGGAACAGAGAAAAAAGCTCATTTAGGACCTGCACTTACGAAGGGGGTAGGCAGCTGTATATCAGGGAGTAAACCTTCTGAGAATAAAAACAGCTGGAGCTTGTTAAGGTAATTACACAGGGGAAAGGATAATGTACTGGGAACTCCTCAGAAGAATCTGATTTCTGGTGAGGGGAGAGAGATAAAAGCTCATTTAGGAACGACATGAACATGCTGCGTAGGTAGCTGTTTATCAGTAAATATCTCCACTGAGATTAAGAAAAGCAGTAGCTTAATAAATTAAGTACTTCCTGGTATGGTTACTGTACTGGTAACTCCCCAAAAGAATCTGGATTGTGGTGAGGGAACAGAGAAAAAAGCTAATTTAGGACCTGCATATACGAAGGGGATAGGCAGCTGTATATCAGGGAGTAAACTTTCTGAGAACAAAAACAGTGGAACTTGTTAAGGTAATTACACAGGGGAAAGGATAATGTACTGAGAACTCCTCAGAAGAATCTGATTTGTGGTGAGGGGAGAGACATAAAAGCTCATTTAGGAACGACATGAACATGCTGCGTAGGTAGCTGTTTATCAGTAAATATCTCCACTGAGATTAAGAAAAGCAGTAGCTTAATAAATTAAGTACTTCCTGGTATGGTTACTGTACTGGTAACTCCCCAAAATAATCTGGATTGTGGTGAGGGAACAGAGAAAAAAGCTCATTTAGGACCTGCACTTACGAAGGGGGTAGGCAGCTGTATATCAGGGAGTATCCCTTCTGAGAATAAAAACAGCTGGAGTTTGTTAAGGTAATTACACAGGGGAAAGGATAATGTACTGGGAACTCCTCAGAAGAATCTGATTTGTGGTGAGGGGAGAGAGATAAAAGCTCATTTCAGAAGGACATGAACATACTGGGTAGGTAGGTGTTTATCACTAAATATCTCCACTGAGATTAAGAAAAGCAGTAGCTTAATAAATTAAGTACTTCCTGGTATGGTTACCGTACTGGTAACTCTCCAAAAGAAACTGGACTGTGGTGAGGGAACAGAGAAAAAAGCTCATTTAGGACCTGCACTTACGATGGGGGTAGGCAGCTGTATATCAGGGAGTAAACCTTCTGAGAATAAAAACAGCTTTAGCTTGTTAAGGTAATTATACAGGGGAAAGGATAATGTACTGGGAACTCCTCAGAAGAATCAATTTGTGGTGATGGGAGAGAGATAAAAGCTCATTTAAGAAAAACATGAACATGATGCATAGGTAGCTGTGTATCAGTAAATATCTCCACTGAGATTAAGAAAAGCAGTAGCTTAATAAATTAAGTACTTCCTGGTTTGGTTACTGTACTGGTAACACCCCAAAAGAATCTGGATTGTGGTGAGGGAACAGAGAAAAAAGCTCATTTAGGACCTGCACTTACGAAGGGGGTAGGCAGCTGTATATCAGGGAGTAAACCTTCTGAGAATAAAAACAGCTGGAGCTTGTTAAGGTAATTACACAGGGGAAAGGATAATGTACTGGGAACTCCTCAGAAGAATCGGATTTGTGGTGAGGGGAGTGAGATAAAAGCTCATTTAGGAACGACATGAACATGTTGCCTAGGTAGCTGTTTATCAATAAATATCTCCACTGAGATTAAGAAAAGCAGTAGCTTAATAAATTAAGTACTTCCTGGTATGGGTACTGTACTGGCAACTCCCCAAAAGAATCTGGATTGTGGTGAGGGAACAGAGAAAAAAGCTCATTTAGGACCTGCACTTACGAAGGTTGTAGGCTGCTGTATATCAGGGAGTATCCCTTCTGAGAATAAAAACAGCTGGAGCTTGTTAAGGTAATTACACAGGGGAAAGGATAATGTACTGGGAACTCCTCAGAAGAATCTGATTTGTGGTGAGGGGAGAGAGATAAAAGCTCATTTCAGAAGGACATGAACATACTGGGTAGGTAGGTGTTTATCACTAAATATCTCCACTGAGATTAAGAAAAGCAGTAGCTGTATAAATTAAGTACTTCCAGGTATGGTTACCGTACTGGTAACTCTCCAAAAGAAACTGGACTGTGGTGAGGGAACAGAGAAAAAAGCTCATTTAGGACCTGCACTTACGAAGGGGGTAGGCAGCTGTATATCAGGGAGTAAACCTTCTGAGAATAAAAACAGCTTTAGCTTGTTAAGGTAATTATAAAGGGGAAAGGATAATGTACTGGGAACTCCTCAGAAGAATCTGATTTATGGTGATGGGAGAGAGATAAAAGCTCATTTAAGAAAAACATGAACATGATGCATAGGTAGGTGTTTATCAGTAAATATCTCCACTGAGATTAAGAAAAGCAGTAGCTTAATAAATTAAGTACTTCCTGGTATGGTTACTGGACTGGTAACTCCCCAAAAGAATCTGGATTGTGGTGAGGGATCAGAGAAAAAAGCTCATTTTGGACCTGCACTAATGAAGGGTGTAGGCAGCTGTATATCAGGGAGTATGCCTTCTGAGAATAAAAACAGCTGTTGCTTGTTAAGGTAATTACACAGGGAAAGGATAATGTACTGGGAACTCTTCAGAAGAATCTGATATATGGTGTGGGGAGAGAGATAAAAGCTCATTTATGAACGACATGAAAATGCTGCATGGACAGCTGTTTATCAGTAAATATCTCCACTGAGATTAAGAAAAGCAGTAGCTTAATAAATTAAGTACTTCCTGGTATGGTTTCTGTACTGGTAACTCCCCAAAAGAATCTGAATTGTGGTGAGGGAACAGAGAAAAAAGCTCATTTAGGACCTGCACTTACGAAGGGGGTAGGCAGCTGTATATCAGGGAGTAAACCTTCTGGGAATAAAAACAGCTGGAGCATGTTAAGGTAATTACACAGGGGAAAGGATAATGTACTGGGAACTCCTCAGAAGAATCTGATTTGTGGTGAGGGGAGAGAGATAAAAGCTCATTTAGGAACGACATGAACATGCTGCGTAGGTAGCTGTTTATCAGTAAATATCTCCACTGAGATTAAGAAAAGCAGTAGCTTAATAAATTAAGTACTTCCTGGTATGGTTACTGTACTCGTAACTCCCCAAAAGAATCTGGATTGTGGTGAGGGAACAGAGAAAAAAGCTCATTGAGGACCTGCACTTACGAAGGGGGTAGGCAGCTGTATATCAGGGAGTAAACCTTCTGAGAATAAAAACAGCTGGAGCTTGTTAAATTATTTACACAGGGGAAAGGATAATGTACTGGGAACTCCTCAGAAGAATCTGATTTGTGGTGAGGGGAGAGAGATAAAAGCTCATTTAGGAACGATATGAACATGCTGCGTAGGTAGCTGTTTATCAGTAAATATCTCCACTGAGATTAAGAAAAGCAGTAGCTTAATAAATTAAGTACTTCCTGGTATGGTTACTGTACTCGTAACTCCCCAAAAGAATCTGGATTGTGGTGAGGGAACAGAGAAAAAAGCTCATTGAGGACCTGCACTTACGAAGGGGGTAGGCAGCTGTATATCAGGGAGTAAACCTTCTGAGAATAAAAACAGCTGGAGCTTGTTAAGTTAATTACACAGGGGAAAGGATAATGTACTGGGAACTCCACAGAAGAATCTGATTTGTGGTGAGGGGAGAGAGATAAAAGCTCATTTAGGAACGACATGAACATGCTGCGTAGGTAGCTGTTTATCAGTAAATATCTCCACTGAGATTAAGAAAAGCAGTAGCTTAATAAATTAAGTACTTCCTGGTGTAGTTACTGTACTGGTAACTCCCCAAAAGAATCTGGATTGTGGTGAGGGAACAGAGAAAAAAGCTCATTTAGGACCTGCACGTACGAAGGGCGTAGGCAGCTGTATATCAGGGAGTAAACCTTCTGAGAATAAAAACAGCTGGAACTTGTTAAGGTAATTACACAGGGGATACGATAATGTATTGGGAACTCCTCAGAATAATCTGAATTGTGGTGAGGGGAGAGAGATAAAAGCTCATTTAGGAACGACATGAACATGCTGCGTACGTAACTGTTTATCAGTAAATATCTCCACTGAGATTAAGAAAAGCAGCAGCTTAATAAATTAAGTACTACCTGGTATGGTTACTGTACTGGTAACTCCCCAAAAGAACCTGGATTGTGGTGAGGGAACAGAGAAAAAAGCTCATTTAGGACCTTCACTTACGAATGGGGTAGGCAGCTGTATATCAGGGAGTAAACCTTCTGAGAATAAAAACAGCTGGAGCTTGTTAAGGTAATTACACAGGGGAAAGGATAATGTACTGGGAACTCCTCAGAAGAATCTGATTTGTGGTGAGGGGAGAGAGGTAATAGCTCATTTGGGAACGACATGAACATGCTGCGTTGGTAGCTGTTTATCAGTAAATATCTCCACTGAGATTAAGAAAAGCAGTAGCTTAGTAAATTAAGTACTTCCTGGTATGGTTACTGTACTGGTAGCTCCCCAAAAGAATCTGTATTGTGGTGAGGGAACAGAGAAAAAAGCTCATTTAGGACCTGCACTTACGAAGGGGGTAGGCAGCTGTATATTAGGTAGTAAACCTTCTGAGAATAAAAACAGCTGCAGCTTGTTAAGGTAATTACACAGGTGAAAGGATAATGTACTGGGAACTCCCCAGAAGAATCTGATTGGTGTTGAGGGGAGAGAGATAAAAGATCATTTAAGAACGACATGAACATGCTGGGTAGGTAGCTGTTTATCAGTAAATATCTCCACCGAGATTAAGAAATGCAGTAGCTTAATAAATTAAGTACTTCCTGGTATGGTTACTGTACTGGTAACTCCCCAAAAGAATCTGGATTGTGGTGAGGGAACAGAGAAAAAAGCTCATTTAGGACCTGCACTTACGAAGGGGGTAGGCAGCTGTATATCAGGGAGTAAACCTTCTGAGAATAAAAACAGCTGGAGTTTGTTAAGGTAATTACACAGGGAAAAGGATAATGTACTGGGAACTCCTCAGAAGAATCTGATTCGTGGTGAGGGGAGCGCGATAAAAGCTCATTTAGGAACGACATGAACATGCTGCGTAGGTAGCTGTGTATCAATAAATATCTCCACTGAGATTAAGAAAAGCAGTAGCTTAATAAATTAATTACTTCCTGGTATGGTTACTGTCATGGTAACTCCCCAGAAGAATCTGGATTGTGGTGAGGGAACAGAGAAAAAAGCTCATTTAGGACCTGCACGTACGAAGGGGGTAGGCAGCTGTATATCAGGGAGTAAAACTTATGAGAATAAAAACAGCTGGAGCTTGTTAAGGCAATTACACAGGGGAAAGGATAGTGTACTGGGAAATCCTCAGAAGAATCTGATTTGTGATGAGGGGAGAGAGATAAAAGCTCATTTAGGAACGACATGAACATGCTGCGTAGGTAGCTGTTTATCAGTAAATATCTCCACTGAGATTAAGAAAAGCAGTAGCTTAATAAATTAAGTACTTCCTGGTATGGTTACTGTACTGGTAACTCCCCAAAAGAATCTGGATTGTGGTGAGGGAACAGAGAAAAAAGCTCATTTAGGACCTGCACTTACGAAGGGGGTAGGCAGCTGTATATCAGGGAGTAAACCTTCTGAGAATAAAAACAGCTGGAGCTTTTTAAGGTAATTACACAGGTTAAAGGATAATGTACTGGGAACTCCTCAGAAGAATCTGATTTCTGGTGAGGGGAGAGAGATAAAAGCTCATTTAGGAACGACATGAACATGCTGCGTAGGTAGCTGTTTATCAGTAAATATCTCCACTGAGATTAAGAAAAGCAGTAGCTTAATAAATTAAGTACTTCCTGGTATGGTTACTGTACTGGTAACTCCCCAAAAGAATCTGGATTGTGGTGAGGGAACAGAGAAAAAAGCTCATTTAGGACCTGCACTTACGAAGGGGGTAGGCAGCTGTATATCAGGGAGTATCCCTTCTGAGAATAAAAACAGCTGGAGCTTGTTAAGGTAATTACACAGGGGAAAGGATAATGTACTGGGAACTCCTCAGAAGAATCTGATTTGTGGTGAGGGGAGAGAGATAAAAGCTCATTTCAGAAGGACATGAACATACTGGGTAGGTAGGTGTTTATCACTAAATATCTCCACTGAGATTAAGAAAAGCAGTAGCTTAATAAATTAAGTACTTCCTGGTATGGTTACCGTACTGGTAACTCTCCAAAAGAAACTGGACTGTGGTGAGGGAACAGAGAAAAAAGCTCATTTAGGACCTGCACTTACGATGGGGGTAGGCAGCTGTATATCAGGGAGTAAACCTTCTGAGAATAAAAACAGCTTTAGCTTGTTAAGGTAATTATACAGGGGAAAGGATAATGTACTGGGAACTCCTCAGAAGAATCAATTTGTGGTGATGGGAGAGAGATAAAAGCTCATTTAAGAAAAACATGAACATGATGCATAGGTAGCTGTGTATCAGTAAATATCTCCACTGAGATTAAGAAAAGCAGTAGCTTAATAAATTAAGTACTTCCTGGTTTGGTTACTGTACTGGTAACACCCCAAAAGAATCTGGATTGTGGTGAGGGAACAGAGAAAAAAGCTCATTTAGGACCTGCACTTACGAAGGGGGTAGGCAGCTGTATATCAGGGAGTAAACCTTCTGAGAATAAAAACAGCTGGAGCTTGTTAAGGTAATTACACAGGGGAAAGGATAATGTACTGGGAACTCCTCAGAAGAATCGGATTTGTGGTGAGGGGAGAGAGATAAAAGCTCATTTAGGAACGACATGAACATGTTGCCTAGGTAGCTGTTTATCAATAAATATCTCCACTGAGATTAAGAAAAGCAGTAGCTTAATAAATTAAGTACTTCCTGGTATGGGTACTGTACTGGAAACTCCCCAAAATAATCTGGATTGTGGTGAGGGAACAGAGAAAAAAGCTCATTTAGGACCTGCACTTACGAAGGTTGTAGGCTGCTGTATATCAGGGAGTATCCCTTCTGAGAATAAAAACAGCTGGAGCTTGTTAAGGTAATTACACAGGGGAAAGGATAATGTACTGGGAACTCCTCAGAAGAATCTGATTTGTGGTGAGGGGAGAGAGATAAAAGCTCATTTCAGAAGGACATGAACATACTGGGTAGGTAGGTGTTTATCACTAAATATCTCCACTGAGATTAAGAAAAGCAGTAGCTGTATAAATTAAGTACTTCCAGGTATGGTTACCGTACTGGTAACTCTCCA
This sequence comes from Perognathus longimembris pacificus, assembly GCF_023159225.1. Classification (NCBI taxonomy): domain Eukaryota; kingdom Metazoa; phylum Chordata; class Mammalia; order Rodentia; family Heteromyidae; genus Perognathus; species Perognathus longimembris. The sequence goes on along the minus strand of NW_025961229.1, from coordinate 29,874 downwards.
AAAGAAACTGGACTGTGGTGAGGGAACAGAGAAAAAAGCTCATTTAGGACCTGCACTTACGAAGGGGGTAGGCAGCTGTATATCAGGGAGTAAACCTTCTGAGAATAAAAACAGCTTTAGCTTGTTAAGGTAATTATAAAGGGGAAAGGATAATGTACTGGGAACTCCTCAGAAGAATCTGATTTATGGTGATGGGAGAGAGATAAAAGCTCATTTAAGAAAAACATGAACATGATGCATAGGTAGGTGTTTATCAGTAAATATCTCCACTGAGATTAAGAAAAGCAGTAGCTTAATAAATTAAGTACTTCCTGGTATGGTTACTGGACTGGTAACTCCCCAAAAGAATCTGGATTGTGGTGAGGGATCAGAGAAAAAAGCTCATTTTGGACCTGCACTAATGAAGGGTGTAGGCAGCTGTATATCAGGGAGTATGCCTTCTGAGAATAAAAACAGCTGTTGCTTGTTAAGGTAATTACACAGGGAAAGGATAATGTACTGGGAACTCTTCAGAAGAATCTGATATATGGTGTGGGGAGAGAGATAAAAGCTCATTTATGAACGACATGAAAATGCTGCATGGACAGCTGTTTATCAGTAAATATCTCCACTGAGATTAAGAAAAGCAGTAGCTTAATAAATTAAGTACTTCCTGGTATGGTTTCTGTACTGGTAACTCCCCAAAAGAATCTGAATTGTGGTGAGGGAACAGAGAAAAAAGCTCATTTAGGACCTGCACTTACGAAGGGGGTAGGCAGCTGTATATCAGGGAGTAAACCTTCTGAGAATAAAAACAGCTGGAGCATGTTAAGGTAATTACACAGGGGAAAGGATAATGTACTGGGAACTCCTCAGAAGAATCTGATTTGTGGTGAGGGGAGAGAGATAAAAGCTCATTTAGGAACGACATGAACATGCTGCATAGGTAGCTGTTTATCAGTAAATATCTCCACTGAGATTAAGAAAAGCAGTAGCTTAATAAATTAAGTACTTCCTGGTATGGTTACTGTACTGGTAACTCCCCAAAAGAATCTGGATTGTGGTGAGGGAACATAGAAAAAAGCTCATTTAGGACCTGCACTTACGAAGGGGGTAGGCAGCTGTATATCTGGGAGTATCCCTTCTGAGAATAAAAACAGCTGGAGCTTGTTAAGGTAATTACTCAGGGAAAGGATAATGTACTGGGAACTCTTCAGAAGAATCTGATTTGTGGTGTGGGGAGAGAGATAAAAGCTCATTTAGGAACGACATGGAAATGATGCATAGACAGCTGTTTATCAGTAAATATCTCCACTGAGATTAAGAAAAGCAGTAGCTTAATAAATTAAGTACTTCCTGGTATGGTTACTGTACTGGTAACTCCCTAAAAGAATCTGGATTGTGGTGAGGGAAGACAGAAAAAAGCTCATTTAGGACCTGCACTTACGAAGGGGGTAGGCAGCTGTATATCAGGGAGTAAACCTTCTGAGAGTAAAAACAGCTGGAGCTTGTTAAGGTAATTACACAGGGGAATGGATAATGTACTGGGAACTCCTCAGAAGAATCTGATTTGTGGTGAGGGGAGAGAGATAAAAGCTCATTTAGGAACGACATGAACATGCTGCGTAGGTAGCTGTTTATCAGCAAATATCTCCACTGAGATTAAGAAAAGCAGTAGCTTAATAAATTAAGTACTTCCTGGTATGGTTACTGTACTGGTAACTCCCCAAAACAATGTGGATTGTGGTGAGGGAACAGAGAAAAAGCTCATTTAGGACCTGCACTTACGAAGGGGGTAGGCAGCTGTATATCAGTGAGTAAACCTTCTGAGAATAAAAACAGCTGGAGCTTGTTAAGGTAATTACACAGGGGAAAGGTAATGTACTGGGAACTCCTCAGAAGAATCTGATTTGTGGTGAGGGGAGAGAGATAAAAGTTCATTTAGGAACGACATGAACATGCTGCGTAGGTAGCTGTTTATCAGTAAATATCTCCACTGACATTAAGAGAAGCAGTAGCTTAATAAATTAAGTACTTCCTGGTATGGTTACTGTACTGGTAACTCCACAAAAGAATCTGGATTATGGTGAGGGAACAGAGAAAAAAGCTCATTTAGGACCTGCACTTACGAAGGGGGTAGGCAGCTGTATGTCAGGGAGTATGCCTTCTGAGAATAAAAACAGCTGGAGCTTGTTAAAGTAATTACACAGGGGAAAGGATAATGTACTGGGAACTCCTCAGAAGAATCTGATTTGTGGTGAGGGGAGAGATATAAAACCTCATTTAGTAACGACATGAATATGCTGCGTAGGTAGCTGTTTATCAGTAAATATCTCCACTGAGATTAAGAAAAGCAGTAGCTTAATAAATTAAGTACTTCCTGGTATGGTTACTGTACTGGTAACTCCCCAAAAGAATCTGGATTGTGGTGAGGGAACAGAGAAAAAAGCTCATTTAGGACCTGCACTTACGAAGGGGGTAGGCAGCTGTATATCAGGGAGTAAACCTTCTGAGAATAAAAACAGCTGGAGCTTGTTAAGGTAATTACACAGGGGAAAGGATAATGTACTGGGAACTCCTCAGAAGAATCTGATTTGTGGTGAGGGGAGAGAGATAAAATCTCATTTAGGAACTACATGAACATGCTCCTTAGGTTGCTGTTTATCTGTAAATATCTCCACTGAGATTAAGAAAAGCAGCAGCTTAATAAATTAAATACTTCCTGGTATGGTTACTGCACCTTTAACTCCCCAAAAGAATCTGGATTGTGGTGAGGGATCAGAGAAAAAAGCTCATTAAGGACCTGCACTTACGAAGGGGGTAGGCAGTTGTATATCAGTGAGTAAACCTTCTGAGAATAAAAACAGCTGGAGCTTGTTAAAGTAATTACACAGGGGAAAGAATAATGTACTGGGAACTCCTCAGAAGAATCTGATTTGTGGTGAGGGGAGAGAGATAAAAGCTCATTTAGGAACGACATGAACATGCTGCGTACGTAGCTGTTTATCAGTAAATATCTCCACGGAGATTAAGAAAAGCAGTAGCTTAATAAATTAAGTACTTCCTGGTATGGTTACTGTACTGTTAACTCCCCAAAAGAATGTGGATTGTGGTGAGGGAATAGAGAAAAAAGCTCATTTATGACCTGCACTTACGAAGGGGGTAGGCAGCTGTATATCAGGGAGTAAACATTCTGAGAATAAAAACAGCTGAAAGGATAATGTACTGTGAACTCCTCAGAAGAATATGATTTGTGGTGCGGGGAGAGAGATAAAAGCTCATTCAGGAACGACATGAAAATGCTGGGTAGGTAGCTGTTTATCAGTAAATATCTCCATTGAGATTAAGAAAAGCAGTAGCTTAATAAATTAAGTACTTCCTAGTATGGTTCCTGTACTGTTAACTTCCCAAAAGAATCTGGATTGTAGTGAGGGAACAGAGAAAAAAGCTCATTTAGGACCTGCACTTACGAAGGGGGTAGGCAGCTGTATATCAGGGAGTATGCCTTCTGAGAATAAAAACAGCTGGAGCTTGTTAAAGTAATTACACAGCGGAAAGGATAATGTACTGGGAACTCCTCAGAAGAATCTGATTTGTGGTGAGGGGAGAGAGATAAAAGCTCATTTAGGAACGACATGAACATGCTGCGTAGGTAGCTGTTTATCAGTAAATATCTCCACTGAGATTAAGAAAAGCAGTAGCTTAATAAATTAAGTACTTCCTGGTATGGTTACTCTACGGGTAACTCCCCAAATGAATCTGGATTGTGGTGAGGGAACAGAGAAAAAAGCTCATTTAGGACCTGCACTTACGAAGGGGGTAGGCAGCTGTATATCAGGGAGTAAACCTTCTGAGAATAAAAACAGCTGGAGCTTGTTAAGGTAATTACACAGGGGAAAGGATAATGTACTGGGAACTCCTCAGAAGAATCTGATTTTTGGTGAGGGGAGAGAGATAAAAGCTCATTTATGAACGACATGAAAATGCTGCGTAGGTGGCTGTTTATCAGTAAATATCTCCACTGAGATTAAGAAAAGCAGTAGCTTAATAAATTAAGTACTTCCTGGTATGGTATCTGTACTGGAAACTGCCCAAATGAATCTGGATTGTAGTGAGGGAACAGAGAAAAAAGCTCATTTAGGACCTGCACTTACGAAGGGGGTAGGCAGCTGTATATCAGGGAGTATGCCTTCTGAGAATAAAAACAGCTGGAGCTTGTTAAGGTAATTACACAGAGGAAAGGATAATGTACTGGGAACTCCTCAGAAGAATCTGATTTGTGGTGAGGGGAGAGAGATAAAAGCTCATTTAAGATCGACATGAAAATGCTGCATAGGTAGCTGTTTATCAGTAAATATCTCCACTGAGATTAAGAAAAGCAGTAGCTTAATAAATAAGTACTTCCTGGTATGGTTACTGTACTGGTAACTCCCCAAAGGAATCTGGATTGTGGTGCGGTGTTGGGGTCCATCTTCCCCCCTAGATGGGAGGGGCCTGAGGCACCTCCCCCAGCTGGGGAATGCGGCCTTTCCATCCTTTCTACATTGGAATCCGGAGAAACCGGTCGGGCAAAGAGACCCCCGACTTAGCTGGCAGCCAGCCTGGCGCCTACCAGCCCCGCCCTGGTTTGGCGCGCTCAGAGTGACATAGCCCCTTGGAGGTCAAGTGACCAGCCCCTTGGAGCTCACCTGACAGCTCATGGCCTATGGGAATCCTGGCCAACCTCCTTCCCCGGATCATCTCCCCTTGTCCCTCTCTCAATAAAGTTAGTTCGCTCTCAGAAGCTGACCCGTGGTCTATGTCCGTAGCTCCCAGGGTAGGATAATGGTCACATTGCCACGCGGGTTGCGCGCACGCCAGGACGGAGACGCCCCTACGTCTCACCCTGACAGACCTGCAGGCCGAGGGTTGGGGGAGAGGACGATACGAGGGTAATAAGAGAGAAAGGAATAAGCATTTGATCCGGAGCAGAGAAAGCAGTCCCCACACAGTGGCGCCCACGTGGTTTGCACGAATCCACGCGAGGAAGGCCGGCTCCCGACCGGCCCTGACGGAAACAGGTTGGAAATCCTGAGACGCGTGATCCTCCCACCCCAGGTAAGAGGATGGGACAAGTCCAGAGTCGGCGAAACAATTCGCCCCTTAAGATCCTAAAGTTCACCCTCCAAAACGCGGGGATTAATATCTCAGAGCCCTGCGCTATACAAATTTGGGAGGAATTGACCCACAGGGTCCCGTGGCTAACTGGAGCCAACCCACACTCGTGGGAAACTTGGGACCGACTAGAGCGGGAATTACAAACAGCACCATGGGGAAAACTCCCACTGCGAGCCATTAAGACTCTCAAGGCTTGCCTCTCTTGGGACCCGGGCGGGGAGTCCCTGGATTCAGGAAAAGGTATCCAGAGGGAATTTTGATCTGGAGGGGGCCCCAATGCCCTACTCCGCGAGAAGCCCTGGGACGAAAGCTCGTTCGGTACCCAGGAATCCAAAGCCGCGGCTGGCAGGAGATGAACAGAGCAGCCGCAGGCTTGCTAGCCCTCCCCCATGTGAGGCTCAGCTTGACTCTATACATATGCAGATTTCGGCAACCCTAAGCCGCTTTTCTGTGGCGCTGGCGGCGCCCCGCAGCAAAAAAAAAAAAAAACTGGCCTGGCCACTTTTAAATTCAGAGGCCTTGAAGCTACAGATTTTCATGAGTGCAGGAGGATGGTTTTTGAGAGAGGCAGGCCGAACGCGTCCTGGACAAAACATCTACTTTACAGCCTGACTCTCAGATTTCCCACCAACCAAGGCAATAAACAGCCTAAAGCCCCTTGCTGGGCAGTCCCTATTGCCAGAGACAGTAATCATGATATTTGGAAAAAAGTTCCGATTCTTAATTAATACAGGAGCAGATCGGACCATATGCATTTAATTGGACAACATTATTATTGGATCAGCAGATGCCCATGTGCTAGATTTGGCCTATAGCAAGGCCCAAACACTCCTTCAAAGAGGAGGGCTGCGTATAGCCAGTGACAAGGTTCAGAAAGTATACCCCTTCAAGATCTTGGGGGCAGAGCTTAAACTAGACTCTGTATGCCCACTCAAGCCCCAGTTATCCTTCCAGGCAACTTATACTCTGGTGGAGATGCAAAGACTGTTAGGTGAAATTAATTGGCTAAGATCCTGGCTTCAACTGCCTACAGAGGAGCTGTTACCGCTCCATGACTCTTTGAAGGGCAAAGCGCCCACTGATGTTATTACAATAACTCCATCACTCCAAACAGCCTTCCAGAAAATCCAATTGGCCTTAAATAAGGCACAGCTGGCACGCTACAAGCCTAAGTGCCCACTTTGCCTTTGGATCCTCCCCGGATCCGAACTTTCTTCAGCTGCAATTACGCAATCAGGCGAGCCCCTTCAGTGGGTGCACGCATCAGTGGGAGGAGCTCCCAGAGTTTATTCCCAGTTAGACCAGCTAGCTGACTTGGTAATTAAGGGCAGGGATACTTCCCTGAGACATTATGGAAGAGATCCTGACGTGCTAACTATTCCCTACCGGTTGTCAGATTTTGAATGGGTCAGGAGAAATAATTCACGTGTGTCTAGTGCCCTGGAGGGCTTTATGGGTAAGATAGATTGCCACTATGGCACTTCAAAATGGGTGACCTCATTTTCCAGGCTACAATGGACACCCCCTGTGCTTTTCTCTACCAAGCCTCTTGTCAAGGCTGCCAATGTCTTTACAGATGGTGGGCGAGCCGGCTCTGCCGTAGTGGTGCGCTCCGCCTCGCCCCCTGCCGGTGGGAAAGATAACACCCATTACTTTGAAGCCGTCACTGGCTCTGCACAATTTAAAGAGTTGTATGCAGTCGCCTTGGCACTGACCCATGTTAAACAGCCAATGAACTTGTTCTCTGATAGTCTATATGTGGTTAATTTGCTACCCAACCTAGTGTGTTCACATATCAAGTTGTATGGAAACCCAATCACTCCTCTGATGATCCAAGTCAGGTCTCTGTTAAAAGAGCGGAGTGAGCCTATTTTTTTACAGCACCTTCGTGGACACCAAGGACTGCCTGGGGACCTGGCACAAGGTAATCGTATGGCTGACCAGCTGGCCACTAATGGAACCATCATAGCTCTGGCCATTGTACAACCTCAAAACCTCCAAATGGCCAAAGGGCTTCATGAGCGTACTCACTTAAATTGGAGAGGGTTACATCAGAGATTTCCTTCAATTCCTATAAAAGACTTAAAAAAGATTATAAGGACTTGCAAATCATGTATGCCTTTCGTGCAAGTCGCTCCCTTACAATCTCCAGGTGTGAATTCAAGAGGTTTAAGACCCAACTTAATTTGGCAGACTGATGTGACCCATTACACCCCCTTTGGAAGGCTAAAATATATATTTATGTCCATTGACACCTGCTCCGGTGCATGTTGGGCCTCTCTGCATACCGGTGAAAGAGCACGGCATGCTGAAAGCCACTTCTTACAATGTTTTGCTATCCTAGGACTGCCTTTACAGGTTAAAACAGATAATGGACCTTGTTTCACCAGTAAGCCTTTACAGGCATTTTTTCAAATGTGGAATATTAAACATACCACTGGAATACCTTATAACCCAAAGGGTCAAGCCATAATTGAGAGGCATAATAGGACCCTGAAGGATCAATTATTAAAACAAAAAGGGGGGAGAAGCCCCCAGGACCAGCTGAGGACAGCGTTGTTTACATTGAATATTTTAAATTTCTCTAAGGACCAACCTCTGTCGGCTTTCCAGAGACACTGGTCAAGCCAAACACCCTACTTAAAAGTGGAGGCCCGGTGGAAGGATTCTCTGACAGGGGCGTGGCGTGGGCCCGACCCAATTATCAGCGCAGGAAGGGGATTCGCCTGCGTCTTCCCTACTGGGGAACCGAATCCAATCTGGATACCAGCTAGAGATGTAAAATATTGTCCAACAGAATGACCACCCAAGGGCACCTGCCCTTGAGGGATGTCTCCCCTTGTTTCCTCTCAGGAAAGCAAAGACCGAGGTGGAATTTTCTAAGGAGAAACGGGAAAGCCTGCCTGCACCAGCGATGGACCTGGACCCATTGTCGGCCCTGTTTCTTCCCTGGACCCTGCCTGACGACCTTTGCAGTAAAGTTTGCTGTGGCAGCGTGGCCCACAGCCTTGCACAAGGACCAAAGGGAAATTTTGCACGGTTGTCCCTCTCTTTCGCTCCCCCCTTTGCTGCTTATCTCAGGGGTCCCCATTGGAGGGAAATAGGAGCTAAAGGACTTGGACACTTTAATGTTTTATTATAAATGTTTATAATAAGTAAGGTATTGGCACCTTGCTGCAATGTTTACTGTGAAGTGTTTACTAACCTCAGTTGTTAAGTTACCAGCATCCTGGCTGCCACATCACCAGGACCTGAACCTGCCCCTCTACCTCACCAGCGGGGGAAGGAAGAGCCACCTGAGCTACCTCGAGCGACACCAGACTGGACCAGAATTCCTGTTTTCCGTGGACTGACCCCGATAAGAGACCCTCCATTGCCTTGTGCCTTGTTGTAATCACTCATGTGTTACAATTGCTCATGTGTTACAGTTGCTCATGTTTGCATTTGCCTTGTATTACGATTGCTTATGCTCATGTCTGCTTTATGCTCCCATTTACCTTATGTTTACATTGGGTCTCTTGTTGTTAGCGATGGACCAGAGCTGTCTAGGTACCAAGTGGCCTTTGGCCTTTTAGCCATATAAGAACCCCAAGAGGCTCATCACTCAAACCCTAGGACCTGCTGCTCAGTAAGGTCCGCCGGCACCGGAAAAATTATCAGGCTTTCTTTCGAATGCCAATCCTACTCTCCCCAAGGCCTCTCATCGGGCCCGCCAGCCCGGCAGGAAGGTCAGCCTGAAGAGCTAGGGCGTTAGCCCGAGACAGGTAAGACTCCCCTTGGGGGGGGGCAACCTAAGACATGGCGTGCTCTCGAGTAGGGCGCCTCCTGCTGTTCGTAAAAAAATATAAAAGAGGCAGATGTTGGAGTCCATCTTCCCCCCTAGATGGAAGGGGCCTGAGGCACCTCCCCCAGCTGGGGAATGCGGCCTTTCCATCCTCTCTACATTGGAATCCGGAGAAACCGGTCGGGCAAAGAGACCCCCGACTTAGCTGGCAGCCAGCCTGGCGCCTACCAGCCCCGCCCTGGTTTGGCGCGCTCAGAGTGACGTAGCCCCTTGGAGGTCAAGTGACCAGCCCCTTGGAGGTCACCTGACAGCTCATGGCCTATGGGAATCCTGGCCAACCTCCTTCCCCGGATCATCTCCCCTTGTCCCTCTCTCAATAAAGTTAGTTCGCTCTCAGAAGCTGACCCGTGGTCTATGTCCGTAGCTCCCAGGGTAGGATAAGGGTCACATTGCCACGCGGGTCGCGCGCACGCCAGGACGGACGCCCCTACGTCTCACCCTGACAGACCTGCAGGCCGAGGGTTGGGGGAGAGGATGATACGAGGGTAATAAGAGAGAAAGGAATAAGCATTTGAGCCGGAGCAGAGAAAGCAGTCCCCACAGTGAGGGAAAAGTGAAAAAAGCTCATTTAGGACCTGCGCTTACGAAGGGGGTAGGCAGCTGTATATCAGGGAGTAAACCTTCTGAGAAAAAAAACAGCTGGAGCTTGTCAAGGTAATTACACAGGGGAAAGGATAATGTACTGGGAACTCCTCAGAAGAATCTGATTTGTGGTGAGGGGAGAGAGATAAAAGCTCATTTAGGAACGACATGAACATGCTGCGTAGGTAGCTGTTTATCAGTAAATATCTCCACTGAGATTAAGAAAAGCAGTAGCTTAATAAATTAAGTAATTCCTAGTATGGTTACTGTACTGGCAACTCCCCAAAAGAATCTGGATTGTGGTGAGGGAACAGAGAAAAAAGCTCATTTAGGACCTGAACTTACGAAGTGGGTAGGCAGCTCTATATCAGGGAGTATCCCTTCTGAGAATAAAAACAGCTGGAGCTTGTTAAGGTAATTACACAGGGGAAAGGATAATGTACTGGGAACTCCTCAGAAATATCTGATTTGTGGTGAGGGGAGAGAGATAAAAGCTCATTTAGGAACGACATGAACATGCTGCGTAGGTAGCTGTTTATCAGTAAATATCTCCACTGAGATTAAGAAAAGCAGTAGCTTAATAAATTAAGTACTTCATGGTATGGTTACTGTACTGGTAACTCCCCAAAAGAATCTGGATTGTGGTGAGGGAAAAGAGAAAAAAGCTCATTTAGGACCTGCACTTGAGAAGGGGTAGGCAGCTGTATATCCGGGAGTATCCCTTAGGAGAATAAAAACAGCTGGAGCTTGTTAAGGTAATTACACAGGGGAAAGGATAATGTACTGGGAACTCCTCAGAAGAATCTGATTTGTGGTGAGGGGAGAGAGAGAAATGCTCATTTAGGAACGACATGAACATGCTGTGTACGTAGCTGTTTATCAGTAAATATCTCAACTGAGATTAAGTAAAGCAGTAGCTTAATAAATTAAGTACTTCCTGGTATGGTTACTGTACTGGTAACTCCCCAAAAGAAACTTTATTGTGGTGAGGGCACAGAGAAAAAAGCTCATTTAGGACCTGCACTTACGAAGGGGGTAGGCAGCTGTATATCAGGGAGTAAACCTTCTGAGAATAAAAACAGCTGGAGCTTTTTAAGGTAATTACACAGGGGAAAGGATAATGTACTGGGAACTCCTCAGAAGAATCTGATTTAGGTGAGGGGAGAGCGATAAAAGCTCATTTAGGAACGACATGAACATGCTGCGTAGGTAGCTGTTTATCAGTAAATATCTCCACTGAGATTAAGAAAAGCAGTAGCTTAATAAATTAAGTACTTCCTGGTATGGTTACTGTACTGTTAACTCTCCAAAAGAATCTGGATTGTGGTGAGGGAACAGAGAAAAATGCTCATTTAGGACCTGCACTTACGAAGGGGGTAGGCAGCTGTATATCAGGGAGTAAACCTTCTGAGAATAAAAACAGCTGGAGCTTTTTAAGGTAATTACACAGGGGAAAGGATAATGTACTGGGAACTCCTCAGAAGAATCTGATATGTGGTGAGGTGAGAGAGATAAAAGCTCATTTAGGAACGACATGAACATACTGCGTAGGTAGCTGTTTATCAGTAAATATCTCCACTGAGATTAAGAAAAGCAGTAGCTTAATAAATTAAGTACTTCCTGGTATGGTTACTGTACTGGTAACTCCCCAAAAGAATCTGGATTGTGGTGAGGGAACAGAGAAAAAAGCTCATTTAGGACCTGCACTTACGAAGGGGGTAGGCCGCTGTATATCAGGGAGTAAACCTTCTGAGAATAAAAACAGCTGGAGCTTGTTAAGGAAATTACACAGGGGAAAGGATAATGTACTGGGAACTCCTCACAAGAATCTGATTTGTGGTGAGGGGAGAGAGATAAAAGCTCATTTAGGAACGACATGAACATGCTGCGTAGGTAGCTGTTTATCAGTAAATATATCCACTGAGATTAAGAAAAGCAGTAGCTTAATAAATTAAGTACTTCCTGGTATGGTTACTGTACTGGTAACTCCCCAAAAGAATCTGGATTGTGGTAAGGGAACAGAGAATAAAGCTCATTAAAAACCTGCACTTACGAAGGGGTTAGGCCGCAGTATATCAGGGAGTAAACATTCTGAGAATAAAAAGAGCTGGAGCTTGTTAATGTAATTACACAGGGGAAAGGATAATGTACTGGGAACTCCTCAGAAGAATCTGATTTGTGTTGAGGGGAGAGAGACAAAAGCTCATTTAGGAACGACATGAACATGCTGCGTAGGTAGCTGTTTATCAGTAAATATCTCCACTGAGATTAAGAAAAGCAGTAGCTTAATAAATTAAGTACTTCCTGGTATGGCTACTGTTCTGGTAACTCCCCTAAAGAATCTGGATTGTGGTGAGGGAACAGAGAAAAAAGCTCATTTAGGACCTTCACTTATGAATGGGTAGGCAGCTGTATATCAGGGAGTAAACCTTCTGAGAATAAAAACAGCTGGAGCTTGTTAAGTTAATTACTCAGGGGAAAGGTTAAAGTACCGGGAACTCCTCAGAAGAATCTGATTTGTTGTGAGGGGAGAGAGATAAAAGCTCATTTAGGAACGACATGAACATGCTGCGTACGTAGCTGTTTATCAGTAAATATCTCCACTGAGATTAAGAAAAGCAGTAGCTTAATAAATTAAGTACTTCCTGGTATGGTTACTGTACTGGTAACTCCCCAAAAGAATCTGGATTGATGTGAGGGAACAGAGAAAAAAGCTCATTTAGGACCTGCACTTACGAAGGGGGTATGCAGCTGTATATCAGGGAGTAAACCTTCTGAGAATAAAAACAGCTGGAGCTTGTTAAGGTAATTACACAGAGGAAAGGATAATGTACTGGGAACTCCTCAGAAGAATCTGATTTGTGGTGAGAGGAGAGTGATAAAAGCTCATTTAGGAACGACATGAACATGCTGCGTACATAGCTGTTTATCAGTAAATATCTCCACTGAGATTAAGAAAAGCAGTAGCTTAATAAATTAAGTACTTCCTGGAATGGTTCCTGTACTGGTAACTCCCCAAAAGAATCTGGATTGTGGTGAGGTAACAGAGAAAAAAGCTCATTTAGGACCTGCACTTATGAAGGGGGTAGGCAGCTGTATATCAGGGAGTAAAGCTTCTGAGAATAAAAACTGCTGGAGCTTGATAAGGTAAATACACATGTTAAAGGATAATGTACTGGGAACTCCTTAGAAGAATCTGATTTGTGGTGACGGGAGAGAGATAAAAGCTCCTTTATGAACGACAAGAACCTGCTGCGTAGGTAGCTGTTTATCAGTAAATATCTCCACTGAGATTAAGAACAGCAGTAGCTTAATAAATTAAGTAATTCCTGGTATGGTTACTGTACTGGTAACTCCCCAAAAGAATCTGGATTGTGCTGAGGGAACAGAGAAAATAGCTCATTTAGGACCTGCACTTACAAAGGGGGTAGGCAGCTGTATATCAGGGAGTAAACCTTCGTAGAATAAAAACAGCTGGAGCTTGTAAAGGTAATTACACAGGGGAAAGGATAATGTACTGGGAAATCCTCAGAAGAATCTGATTTGTGATGAGGGGAGAGAGATAAAAGCTCATTTAGGAACGACATGAACATGCTGCGTAGGTAGCTGTTTATCAGTAAATATCTCCACTGAGATTAAGAAAAGCAGTAGCTTAATAAATTAAGTACTTCCTGGTATGGTTATTGTACTGGTATCTCCCCAAAAGAATCTGGATTGTGGTGAGGGAACAGAGAAAAAAGCTCATTTAGGACCTGCACTTACGAAGGGGGTAGGCAGCAGTATATCAGGGAGTATCGCTTCTGAGAATAAAAACAGCTGGAGCTTGCTAAGGTAATTACACAGGGGAAAGGATAATGTACTGGGAACTCCTCAGAAGAATCTGATTTGTGGTGAGGGGAGAGAGATAAAAGCTCATTTAGGAACGACAAGAACATGCTGCATACGTAGCTGTTTATCAGTAAATATCTCCACTGAGATTAAGAAAAGCAGTAGCTTAATAAATTAAGTACTTCCTGGTATGGTTACTGTACTGGTAACTCCCCAAAAGAATCTGGATTGTGGTGAGGGAACAGAGAAAAAAGCTCATTTAGGACCTGCACTTACGAAGGGGGTAGGCAGCTGTATATCAGGGAGTAAAACTTCTGAGAATAAAAACAGCTGGAGCTTGTTAAAGTAATTACACAGGGGAAAGGATAATGTACTGGGAACTCCTCAGAAGAATCTGATTTGTGGTGAGGGGAGAGAGATAAAAGCTCATTTAGGCACGACATGAACATGCTGCGTAGGTAGCTGTTTATCAGTAAATATCTCCACTGAGTTTAAGAAAAGCAGTAGATTAATAAATTAAGTACTTCCTGGTATGGTTACTGTACTGGTAACTCCCCAAAAGAATCTGGATTTTGGTGAGGGAACAGAGATAAAAGCTCATTTAGGACCTGCACTTACGAATGGGGTAGGCAGCTGTATATCAGGGAGTAAACCTTATGAGAATAAAAACAGCTGGAGCTTGTTAAGGTAATTACACAGGGGAAAGGATAATGTACTGGTAACTCCTCAGAAGAATCTGATTTGTGGTGAGGGGAGAGAGATAAAAGCTCATTTAGGCACGACATGAACATGCTGCGTAGGTAGCTGTTTATCAGTAAATATCTCCACTGAGTTTAAGAAAAGCAGTAGCTTAATAAATTAAGTACTTCCTGGTATGGTTACTGTACTGGTAACTCCCCAAAAGAATCTGGATTGTGGTGAGGGAGCAGAGAAAAAAGCTCATTTATTACCTGCACTTACGAAGGGGGTAGGCAGCTTTATATCAGGGAGTAAACCTTCTGAGAATAAAAACAGCTGGAGCTTGTTAAGGTAATTACACAGGGGAAAGGATAATGTACTGGGAACTCCTCAGAAGAATCTGATTTGTGGTGAGGGGAGAGAGCTAAAAGCTCATTTAGGAACGACATGAACATGCTGCGTAGGTAGCTGTTTATCAGTAAATATCTCCACTGAGATTAAGAAAAGCAGTAGCTTAATAAATTCAGTACTTCCTGGTATGGTTACTCTACTGGTAACTCCCCAAAAGAATCTGGATTGTGGTGAGAGAACAGAGATAAAAGCTCATTTAGGACCTGCACTTACGAAGGGGGTAGGCAGCTGTATATCAGGGAGTAAACCTTCTGAGAATAAAAACAGCTGGAGCTTGTTAAGGTAATTACACAGGAGAAAGGATAATGTACTGGGAACTCCTAAGAAGAATCTGATTTGTGGTGAGGGGAGAGAGATAAAAGCTCATTTAGGAACGACATGAACATGCTGCGTAGGTAGCTGTTTATCAGTAAATATCTCCACTGAGATTAAGAAAAGCAGTAGCTTAATAAATTAAGTACTTCCTGGTACGGATACTGTACTGGTAACTCCCCAAAAGAATCTGGATTGTGGTGAGGGAACAGAGAAAAAAGCTCATTTAGGACCTGCACTTACGAAGGGGGTAGGCAGCTGTATATCAGGGAGTAAACCTTCTGAGTATAAAAACAGCTGGAGCTTGTTAAGGTAATTACACAGGGGAAAGGATAATGTACCGGGAACTCCTCAGAAGAATCTGATTTGTGGTGAGGGGAGAGAGATAAAAGCTCCTTTAGGAACGACATGAACATGCTGCGTAGGTAGCTGTTTATCAGTAAATATCTCCACTGAGATTAAGAAAAGCAGTAGCTTAATAACTTAAGTACTTCCTGGTATGGTTACTGTACTGCTAACTCCCAAAAAGAATCTGGATTGTGGTGAGGGAACAGAGAAAAAAGCTCATTTAGGACCTGCACTTACGAAGGGGGTAGGCAGCTGTATATCAGGGAGTAAACCTTCGGAGAATAAAAACAGCTGGAGCTTGTTAAGGTAATTACACAGGGGAAAGGATAATGTACTGGGAACTCCTCAGAAGAATCTGATTTGTGGTGAGGGGAGAGAGCTAAAAGCTCATTATGAACGACATGAACATGCTGCGTAGGTAGCTGTTTATCAGTAAATATCTCCACTGAGATTAAGAAAAGCAGTAGCTTAATAAATTCAGTACTTCCTGGTATGGTTACTGTACTGGTAACTCCCCAAAAGAATCTGGATTGTGGTCAGGGAACAGAGAATAAAGCTCATTTAGGACCTGCACTTACGAAGGGGGTAGGCAGCTGTATATCAGGGAGTAAACCTTCTGAGAATACAAAAAGCTGGAGCTTGTTATGGTAATTACACAGGGGAAAGGATAATGTACTGGGAACTCCTCAGAAGAATCTGATTTGTGGTGAGGGGAGAGAGATAAAAGCTCATTTAGGAACGACATGAACATGCTGCGTAGGTAGCTGTTTATCAGTAAATATCTCCACTGAGATTAAGAAAAGCAGTAGCTTAATAAATTAAGTACTTCCTGGTACGGTTACTGTACTGGTAACTCCCGAAAAGAATCTGGATTGTGGTGAGGGAACAGAGAGAAAAGCTCATTTAGGACCTGCACTTACGAATGGGGTAGGCAGCTGTATATCAGGGAGTTAACCTTCTGAGAATAAAAACAGCTGGAGATTGTTAAGGTAATTACACAGGGGAAAGGATAATGTAATGGGAACTCCTCAGAAGAATCTGATTTGTGGTGTGGGGAGAGAGATAAAAGCTCATTTAGGAACGACATGAACATGCTGCGTAGGTAGCTGTTTATCAGTAAATATCTCCACTGAGATAAAGAAAAGCAGTAGCTTAATAAATTAAGTACTTCCTGGTATGGTTACTGTACTGGTAACTCCCCAAAAGAAACTATATTGTGGTGAGAGAACAGAGAAAAAAGCTCATTTAGGACCTGCACTTACGAAGGGGGTAGGCAGCTGTATATCAGGGAGTAAACCTTCTGAGAATAAAAACAGCTGGAGCTTGTTAAGGTAATTACACAGGGGAAAGGATAATGTACTGGGAACTCCTCAGAAGAATCTGATATGTGGTGAGGGGAGAGAGATAAAAGCTCATTTAGGAACAACATGAACATGCTGCGTAGGTAGCTGTTTATCAGTAAATATCTCCACTGAGATTAAGAAAAGCAGTAGCTTAATAAATTAAGTACTTCCTGGTATGGTTACTGTACTGGTAACTCCCCAAAAGAATCTGGATTGTGGTGAGGGAACAGAGAAAAAAGCTCATTTAGGACCTGCACTTACGAAGGGGGTAGGCCGCTGTATATCAGGGAGTAAACCTTCTGAGAATAAAAACAGCTGGAGCTTGTTAAGGAAATTACACAGGGGAAAGGATAATGTACTGGGAACTCCTCACAAGAATCTGATTTGTGGTGAGGGGAGAGAGATAAAAGCTCATTTAGGAACGACATGAACATGCTGCGTAGGTAGCTGTTTATCAGTAAATATATCCACTGAGATTAAGAAAAGCAGTAGCTTAATAAATTAAGTACTTCCTGGTATGGTTACTGTACTGGTAACTCCCCAAAAGAATCTGGATTGTGGTAAGGGAACAGAGAATAAAGCTCATTAAAAACTTGCACTTACGAAGGGGGTAGGCAGCTGTATATCAGGGAGTAAACATTCTGAGAATAAAAAGAGCTGGAGATTGTTAATGTAATTACACAGGGGAAAGGATAATGTACTGGGAACTCCTCAGAAGAATCTGATTTGTGTTGAGGGGAGAGAGACAAAAGCTCATTTAGGAACGACATGAACATGCTGCGTAGGTAGCTGTTTATCAGTAAATATCTCCACTGAGATTAAGAAAAGCAGTAGCTTAATAAATTAAGTACTTCCTGGTATGGCTACTGTTCTGGTAACTCCCCTAAAGAATCTGGATTGTGGTGAGGGAACAGAGAAAAAAGCTCATTTAAGACCTGCACTTATGAATGGGTAGGCAGCTGTATATCAGGGAGTAAACCTTCTGAGAATAAAAACAGCTGGAGCTTGTTAAGGTAATTACACAGAGGAAAGGATAATGTACTGGGAACTCCTCAGAAGAATCTGATTTGTGGTGAGAGGAGAGTGATAAAAGCTCATTTAGGAACGACATGAACATGCTGCGTACATAGCTGTTTATCAGTAAATATCTCCACTGAGATTAAGAAAAGCAGTAGCTTAATAAATTAAGTACTTCCTGGTATGGTTCCTGTACTGGTAACTCCCCAAAAGAATCTGGATTGTGGTGAGGTAACAGAGAAAAAAGCTCATTTAGGACCTGCACTTATGAAGGGGGTAGGCAGCTGTATATCAGGGAGTAAACCTTCTGAGAATAAAAACAGCTGGAGCTTGTTAAGGTAAATACACAGGTTAAAGGATAATGTACTGGGAACTCCTTAGAAGAATTTGATTTGTGGTGACGGGAGAGAGATAAAAGCTCCTTTAGGAACGACAAGAACCTGCTGCGTAGGTAGCTGTTTATCAGTAAATATCTCCACTGAGATTAAGAACAGCAGTAGCTTAATAAATTAAGTAATTCCTGGTATGGTTACTGTACTGGTAACTCCCCAAAAGAATCTGGATTGTGCGGAGGGAACAGAGAAAATAGCTCATTTAGGACCTGCACTTACAAAGGGGGTAGGCAGCTGTATATCAGGGAGTAAACCTTCGTAGAATAAAAACAGCTGGAGCTTGTTAAGGTAATTACACAGGGGAAAGGATAATGTACTGGGAAATCCTCAGAAGAATCTGATTTGTGATGAGGGGAGAGAGATAAAAGCTCATTTAGGAACGACATGAACATGCTGCGTAGGTAGCTGTTTATCAGTAAATATCTCCACTGAGATTAAGAAAAGCAGTAGCTTAATAAATTAAGTACTTCCTGGTATGGTTACTGTACTGGTATCTCCCCAAAAGAATCTGGATTGTGGTGAGGGAACAGAGAAAAAAGCTCATTTAGGACCTGCACTTACGAAGGGGGTAGGCAGCAGTATATCAGGGAGTATCGCTTCTGAGAATAAAAACAGCTGGAGCTTGTTAAGGTAATTACACAGGGGAAAGGATAATGTACTGGGAACTCCTCAGAAGAATCTGATTTGTGGTGAGGGGAGAGAGATAAAAGCTCATTTAGGAACGACATGAACATGCTGCATACGTAGCTGTTTATCAGTAAATATCTCCACTGAGATTAAGAAAAGCAGTAGCTTAATAAATTAAGTACTTCCTGGTATGGTTACTGTACTGGTAACTCCCCAAAAGAATCTGGATTGTGGTGAGGGAACAGAGAAAAAAGCTCATTTAGGACCTGCACTTACGAAGGGGGTAGGCAGCTGTATATCAGGGAGTAAACCTTCTGAGAATAAAAACAGCTGGAGCTTGTTAAAGTAATTACACAGGGGAAAGGATAATGTACTGGGAACTCCTCAGAAGAATCTGATTTGTGGTGAGGGGAGAGAGATAAAAGCTCATTTAGGCACGACATGAACATGCTGCGTAGGTAGCTGTTTATCAGTAAATATCTCCACTGAGTTTAAGAAAAGCAGTAGCTTAATAAATTAAGTACTTCCTGGTATGGTTACTGTACTGGTAACTCCCCAAAAGAATCTGGATTGTGGTGAGGGAACAGAGAAAAAAGCTCATTTAGGACCTGCACTTACGAAGGGGGTAGGCAGCTTTATATCAGGGAGTAAACCTTCTGAGAATAAAAACAGCTGGAGCTTGTTAAGGTAATTACACAGGGGAAAGGATAATGTACTGGGAACTCCTCAGAAGAATCTGATTTGTGGTGAGGGGAGAGAGCTAAAAGCTCATTTAGGAACGACATGAACATGCTGCCTAGGTAGCTGTTTATCAGTAAATATCTCCACTGAGATTAAGAAAAGCAGTAGCTTAATAAATTCAGTACTTCCTGGTATGGTTACTCTACTGGTAACTCCCCAAAAGAATCTGGATTGTGGTGAGAGAACAGAGATAAATGCTCATTTAGGACCTGCACTTACGAAGGGGGTAGGCAGCTGTATATCAGGGAGTAAACCTTCTGAGAATAAAAACAGCTGGAGCTTGTTAAGGTAATTACACAGGAGAAAGATAATGTACTGGGAACTCCTAAGAAGAATCTGATTTGTGGTGAGGGGAGAGAGATAAAAGCTCATTTAGGAACGACATGAACATGCTGCGTAGGTAGCTGTTTATCAGTAAATATCTCCACTGAGATTAAGAAAAGCAGTAGCTTAATAACTTAAGTACTTCCTGGTATGGTTACTGTACTGCTAACTCCCAAAAAGAATCTGGATTGTGGTGAGGGAACAGAGAAAAAAGCTCATTTAGGACCTGCACTTACGAAGGGGGTAGGCAGTTGTATATCAGGGAGTAAACCTTCTGAGAATAAAAACAGCTGGAGCTTGTTAAGGTAATTACACAGGGGAAAGGATAATGTACTGGGAAATCCTCAGAAGAATCTGATTTGTGATGAGGGGAGAGAGATAAAAGCCCATTTAGGAACGACATGAACATGCTGCGTATGTAGTTGTTTATCAGTAAATATCTCCACTGAGATTAAGAAAAGCAGTAGCTTAATAAATTAAGTACTTCCTGGTATGGTTACTGTACTGGTAACTAGCCAAAAGAATCTGGATTGTGGTGAGGGAACAGAGAAAAAAGCTCATTTAAGACCTGCAAATACGAAGGGGGTAGACAGCTGTATATCAGGGAGTAAACCTTCGGAGAATAAAAACAGCTGGAGCTTGTTAAGGTAATTACACAGGGGAAAGGATAATGTAGTGGGAACTCCTCAAAAGAATCTGATTTGTGGTGAGGGGAGAGAGATAAAAGCTCATTTAGGAACGACATGAACATGCTGCGTAGGTAGCTGTTTATCAGTAAATATCTCCACTGAGATTAAGAAAAGCAGTAGCTTAATAAATTAAGTACTTCCTGGTATGGTTACTGTACTGGTAACTCCCCAAAAGAATCTGGATTGTGGTGAGGGAACAGAGAAAAAAGCTCATTTAGGACCTGCACTTACGAAGGGGGTAGGCAGCTGTATATCAGGGAGTAAAACTTCTGAGAATAAAAACAGCTGGAGCTTGTTAAGGTAATTACACAGGGGAAAGGATAATGTACTGGGAACTCCTCAGAAGAATCTGATTTGTGATGAGGGGAGAGAGAGAAATGCTCACTTAGGAACGACATGAACATGCTGCGTACGTAGCTGTTTATCAGTAAATATCTCCACTGAGATTAAGAAAAGCAGTAGCTTAATAAATTAAGTACTTCCTGGTATGGTTACTGTACTGGTAACTCCCCAAAAGAATCTGTATTGTGGTGAGGGAACAGAGAAAAAAGCTCATTTATAACCTGCCCTTACGAATGGTGTAGGCAGCTGTATATCAGGGAGTAAACCTTCTGAGAATAAAAACAGCTGGAGCTTGTTAGGTAATTACACAGGGGAAAGAATAATGTACTGGTAACTCCTCAGAAGAATCTGATTTGTGGTGAGGGGAGAGAGATAAAAGCTCATTTAGGAACGACATGAACATGCTGCGTAGGTAGCTGTTTATCAGTAAATATATCCATTGAGATTAAGAAAAGCAGTAGCTTAATAAATTAAGTACTTCCTGGTATGGTTACTGTACTGGTAACTCCCCAAAAGAATCTGGATTGTGGTGAGGGAACAGAGAAAAAAGCTCATTTAGGACCTGCACTTACGAAGGGGGTAGGCAGCTGTATATCAGGGAGTATCGCTTCTGAGAATAAAAACAGCTGGAGCTTGTTAAGGTAATTACACAGGGGAAAGGATAATGTACTGGGAACTCCTTAGAAGAATCTGATTAGTGGTGAGGGGAGAGAGATAAAAGCTCATTTAGGAACGACATGAACATGCTGCATACGTAGCTGTTTATCAGTAAATATCTCCACTGAGATTAAGAAAAGCAGTAGCTTAATAAATTAAGTACTTCCTGGTATGGATATTGTACTGGTAACTCCCCAAAAGAATCTGGATTGTGGTGAGGGAACAGAGAAAAAAGCTCATTTATGAACGACATGAACCTGCTGCATAGGTAGCTGTTTATCAGTAAATATCTCCACTGATATTAAGAAAAGCAGTAGCTTAATAAATTAAGTACTTCCTGGTATGGTTACTGTACTGGTAACTCCCCAAAGAATCCGGATTTTTGTGAGGGAACAGAGAAAAAAGCTCATTTAGGACCTGCACTTACGAAGGGGGTTGGCAGCTGTATATCAGGGAGTAAACCTTCTGAGAATAAAAACAGCTGGAGCTTGTTAAGCTAATTACACAGGGGAAATGATAATGTACTGGGAACTCCTCAGAAGAATCTGATTTGTGGTGAGGGGAGAGAGATAAAAGCTCATTTAGGAACGATATGAACATGCTGCGTACGTAGCTGTTTATCAGTAAATATCTCCAATGAGATTAAGAAAAGCAGTAGCTTAATAAATTAAGTACTTCCTGGTATGGTTACTGTACTGGTAACTCCCCAAAAGAATCTGGATTGTGGTGAGGCAACAGAGAAAAAAGCTCATTTAGAACCTGCACTTACGAAGGGGGTCGGCAGCTGTATATCAGGGAGTAAACCTTCTGAGAATAAAAACAGCTGGAGCTTGTTAGGTAATTACACAGGGGAAAGAATAATGTACTGGTAACTCCTCAGAAGAATCTGATTTGTGGTGAGGGGAGAGAGATAAAAGCTCATTTAGGAACGACATGAACATGCTGCGTAGGTAGCTTTTTATCAGTAAATATATCCATTGAGATTAAGAAAAGCAGTAGCTTAATAAATTAAGTACTTCCTGGTATGGTTACTGTACTGGTAACTCCCCAAAAGAATCTGGATTGTGGTGAGGGAACAGAGAAAAAAGCTCATTTAGGACCTGCACTTACGAAGGGGGTAGGCAGCTGTATATCAGGGAGTATCGCTTCTGAGAATAAAAACAGCTGGAGCTTGTTAAGGTAATTACACAGGGGAAAGGATAATGTACTGGGAACTCCTCAGAAGAATCTGATTAGTGGTGAGGGGAGAGAGATAAAAGCTCATTTAGGAACGACATGAACATGCTGCATACGTAGCTGTTTATCAGTAAATATCTCCACTGAGATTAAGAAAAGAAGTAGGGCAGGGGATACAGCCTAGTGGCAAGAGTGCCTGCCTCGGATACACGAGGCCCTAGGTTCGATTCCCCAGCACCACATATACAGAAAACGGCCAGAAGCGGCGCCGTGGCTCAAGTGGCAGAGTGCTAGTCTTGAGCGGGAAGAAGCCAGGGACAGTGCTCAGGCCCTGTGTCCAAGGCCCAGGACTGGCCAAAAAAAAAAAAAAAAAAAAAAAAGAAAAGAAGTAGCTTAATAAATTAAGTACTTCCTGGTATGTTTACTGTACTGGTAACTCCCCGAAAGAATCTGGATTGTGGTGAGGGAACAGAGAAAAAAGGTCATTTAGGACCTGCACTTACGAAGGGGGTAGGCAGCTGTATATCAGGGAGTTAGCCTTCTGAGAATAAAAACAGCTGGAGCTTGTTAAGGTAATTACACAGGGGAAAGGATAATGTACTGGGAACTCTTCAGAAGAATCTGATTTGTGGTGAGGGGAGAGAGATAAAAGCTCATTTAGGACCGACATGAACATGCTGCGTAGGTAGCTGTTTATCAGTAAATATCCCCACTGAGATTAAGAAAAGCAGTAGCTTAATAAATTAAGTACTTCCTGGTATGGTTACTGTACTGGTAACTCCCCAAAAGAATCTGTATTGTGGTGAGGGAACAGCGAAAAAAGCTCATTTAGGACCTGCACTTACGAAGGGCGAAGGCAGCTGTATATCTGTGAGTAAACCTTCTGAGAATAAAAACAGCTGGAGCTTGTTAAGGTAATTACACAGGGGAAAGGATAATGTACTGAGAACTCCTCAGAAGAATCTGATTTGTGGTGAGGGGAGAGAGATAAAAGCTCATTTAGGAACGACATGAACATGCTGCGTAGGTAGCTGTTTATCAGTAAATATCTCCACTGAGATTAAGAAAAGCAGTAGCTTAATAAATTAAGTACTTCCTGGTATGGTTACTGTACTGGTAACTCCCCAAAAGAATCTGGATTGTTGTGAGGGAACAGAGAAAAAAGCTCATTTAGGACCTGCACTTTCGAAGGTGGTAGGCAGTTGTATATCAGGGAGTAAACATTCTGAGAATAAAAACAGCTGGAGCTCGTTAAGGTAATTACACAGGGGAAAGGATAATGTACTGGGAACTCCTCAGAAGAATCTGATTTGTGGTGAGGGGAGAGAGATAAAAGCTCATTTAGGAACGACATGAACATGCTGCATACGTAGCTGTTTATCAGTAAATATCTCCACTGAGATTAAGAAAAGCAGTGGCTTAATAAATTAAGTACTTCCTGGTATGGATACTGTACTGGTAACTCCCCAAAATAATCTGGATTGTGGTGAGGGAACAGACTAAAAAGCTCATTTAGGAACGACATGAACATGCTGCGTAGGTAGCTGTTTATCAGTAAATATCTCCACTGAGATTAAGAAAAGCAGTAGCTTAATAAAGTAAGTACTTCCTGGTATGGTTACTGTACTGGTAACTCCCCAAAAGAATCTGGATTGTGGTGAGGGAACAGAGAAAAAAGCTCATTTAGGAACGACATGAACATGCTGTGTAGGTAGCTGTTTATCAGTAAATATCTCCACTGAGATTAAGAAAAGCAGTAGCTTAATAAATTAAGTACTTCCTGGTATGGTTACTGTACTGGTAACTCCCCAAAAGAATCTGGATTGTGGTGAGGGAACAGAGAATAAAGCACATTTAGGACCTGCACTTACGAAGGGGGTAGGCAGTTGTATATCAGGGAGTAAACCTTCTGAGAATAAAAACAGCTGGAGCTTGTTAAGGTAATTACACAAGGGAAAGGATAATGTCCTGGGAACTCCTCAGAAGAATCTGATTTGTGATGAGGGGAGAGAGATAAAAGCTCATTTAGGAACGACATGAACATGCTGCGTAGGTTCCTGTTTATCAGTAAATATCTCCACTGAGATTAAGAAAAGCAGTAGCTTAATAAATTAAGTAATTCCTGGTACGGTTACTGTACTGGTAACTCCCCAAAAGAATCTGGATTGTGGTGAGGGAACAGAGAAAAAAGCTCATTTAAGACCTGCACTTACGAAGCGGGTAGGCAGCTGTATATCAGGGAGTATCGCTTCTGAGAATAAAAACAGCTGGAGCTTGTTAAGGTAATTACACAGGGGAAAGGATAATGTACTGGGAACTCCTCAGAAGAATCTGATTTGTGGTGAGGGGAGAGAGATAAAAGCTCATTAAGGAACGACATGAACATGCTGCATACGTAGCTGTTTATCCGTAAATATCTCCACTGAGATTAAGAAAAGCAGCAGCTTAATAAATTAAGTACTTCCTGGTATGGATACTGTACTGGTAACTCCCCAAAAGAATCTGGATTTTGGTGAGGGAACAGAGAAAAAAGCTCATTTAGGAACGACATGAACATGCTGCGTAGGTTCCTGTTTATCAGTAAATATCTCCACTGAGATTAAGAAAAGCAGTAGCTGAATAAATTAAGTAATTCCTGGTACGGTTACTGTACTGGTAACTCCCCAAAAGAATCTGGATTGTGGTGAGGGAACAGAGAAAAAAGCTCATTTAGGACCTGCACTTTCGAAGGGGGTAGGCAGTTGTATATCAGGGAGTAAACATTCTGAGAATAAAAACAGCTGGAGCTTGTTAAGGTAATTACACGGGGGAAAGGATAATTTGCTGGGTACTCCTCAGAACAATCTGATTTGTGGTGAGGGGAGAGAGATAAAAGCTCATTTATGGACGACATGAACATGCTGCGTAGGTAGCTGTTTATCAGTAAATATCTCCACTAAGATTAAGAAAAGCAGTAGCTTAATAAATTAAGTACTTCCTGGTATGGTTACTGTACTGGTAACTCCCCAAAAGAATCTGGATTGTGGTGAGGGAACAGAGAAAAAAGCTCATTTAGGAACGACATGAACATGCTGCGTAGGTAGCTGTTTATCAGTCAATATCTCCACTGAGATTAAGAAAAGCAGTAGCTTAATAAATTAAGTACTTCCTGGTAGGTTACCTTACTTGTAACTCCCCAAAAGAATCTGGATTGTGGTGAGGGAACAGAGAAAAAAGCTCATTTAGGACCTGCACTTATGAAGGGGGTAGGCAGCTGTATATCAGGGAGTAAACCTTCTGAGAATAAAAACAGCTGGAGCTTGTTAAGGTAATTACACAGGGGAAAGGATAATGTACTGGAAACTCCTCAGAAGAATCTGATTTGTGGTGAGGGGAGAGAGATAAAAGTTCATTTAGGAACGACATGAACATGCTGCGTAGGTAGCTGTTTATCAGTAAATATCTCCACTAAGATTAAGAAAAGCAGTAGCTTAATAAATTAAGTACTTCCTGGTATGGTTACTCTACTGGTAACTCCCCAAAAGAATCTGGATTGTGGTGAGGGAACAGAGAAAAAAGCTCATTTAGGACCTGCACTTATGAAGGGGGTAGGCAGCTGTATATCAGGGAGTAAACCTTCTGAGAATAAAAACAGCTGGAGCTTGTTAAGGTAATTACACAGGGGAAAGGATAATGTACTGGGAACTCCTCAGAAGAATCTGATTTGTGATGAGGGGAGAGAGATAAATGCTCATTTAGGAACGACATGAACATGCTGCATACGTAGCTGTTTATCAGTAAATATCTCCACTGAGATTAAGAAAAGCAGTAGCTTAATAAATTAAGTACTTCCTGGTATGGATACTGTACTGGTAACTCCCCAAAAGAATCTGGATTTTGGTGAGGGAGCAGACTAATAAGCTCATTTAGGAACGACATGAACATGCTGCGTAGGTAGCTGTTTATCAGTAAATATCTCCACTGAGATTAAGAAAAGCAGTAGCTTAATAAATTAAGTACTTCCTGGTATGGTTACTGTACTGGTAACTCCCCAAAAGAATCTGGATTGTGGTGTAGGAACAGAGAAAAAAGCTCATTTAGGAACGACATGAACATGCTGAGTAGGTAGCTGTTTATCAGTAAATATCTCCACTGAGATTAAGAAAAGCAGTAGCTTAATAAATTAAGTACTTCCTGGTATGGTTACTGTACTGGTAACTCCCTAAAAGAATCTGGATTGTGGTGAGGGAACAGAGAATAAAGCACATTTAGGACCTGCACTTACGAAGGGGGTAGGCAGTTGTATATCAGGGAGTAAACCTTCTGAGAATAAAAACAGCTGGAGCTTGTTAAGGTAATTACACAGGGGAAAGGATAATGTACTGGGAACTCCTCAGAAGAATCTGATTTGTGATGACGGGAGAGAGATAAAAGCTCATTTAGGAACGACATGAACATGCTGCATACGTAGCTGTTTATCCGTAAATATCTCCACTGAGATTAAGAAAAGCAGTAGCTTAATAAATTAAGTACTTCCTGGTATGGTTACTGTACTGGTAACTCCCCAAAAGAATCTGGATTGTGGTGAGGGAAAGGAGAAAGAAGCTCATTTATGACCTGCACTTATGAAGGGGGTAGGGAGCTGTATATCAGAGAGTAAACCTTCTGAGAATAAAAAGACCTGGAGCTTGTTAAGGTAAAAACACAGGGGAAAGGATAATGTACTGGGAACTCCTCAGAAGAATCTGATTTGTGGTGACGGGAGAGAGATAAAAGCTCATTTAGGAACGACATGAACATGCTGCGTAGGTAGCTGTTTATCAGTAAATATCTCCACTGAGATTAAGAAAAGCAGTAGCTTCATAAATTAAGTCCTTCCTGGTATGGTTACTGTACTGGTAACTCCCCAAAGAATCCGCATTTTTGTGAGAGAACAGAGAAAAAAGCTCATTTAGGACCTGCACTTACGAAGGGGGTAGGCAGCTGTATATCAGGGAGTAAACCTTTTGAGAACAAAAACAGCTGGAGCTTCTTAAGGTAATTACACAGGGGAAAGGATAATGTACTGGGAACTCCTCAGAAGAATCTGATTTGTGATGAGGGGAGAGAGATAAAAGCTCATTTAGGAACGACATGAACATGCTGCATAGGTAGCTGTTTATCAGTAAATATCTCCCCTGAGATTAAGAAAAGCAGCAGCTTAATAAATTAAGTAATTCCTGGTATGGTTACTGTACTGGTAACTCCCCAAAAGAATCTGGATTGTGGTGAGGGAACAGAGAAAAAGGCTCATTTATGACCTGCACTTACGAAGGGATTGGCAGCTGTATATCAGGGAGTATCGCTTCTGAGAATAAAAACAGCTGGAGCTTGTTAAGGTATTTACACAGGGGAAAGGATAATGTACTGGGAACTCCTCAGAAGAATCTGATTTGTGGTGAGGGGAGAGAGATAAAAGCTCATTAAGAACGACATGAACATGCTGCGTACATAGCTGTTTATCAGTAAATATCTCCACTGAGATTAAGAAAAGCAGTAGCTTAATAAATTAAGTACTTCCTGGTATGGTTACTGTATTGGTAACTCCCCAAAAGAATCTGGATTGTGTTGAGGGAACAGAGAAAAAAGCTCATTTAGGACCTGCACTTACGAAGGGGGTAGGCAGCTGTATATCAGGGAGTAAACCTTCTGAGAATAAAAACAGCTGGAGCTTCTTAAGGTAATTACACAGGGGAAAGGATAATGTACTGGGAACTCCTCAGAAGAATCTGATTTGTGATGAGGGGAGAGAGATAAAAGCTCATTTAGGAACGTCATGAACATGCTGCGTAGGTAGCTGTTTATCAGTAAATATCTCCCCTGAGATTAAGAAAAGCAGCGGCTTAATAAATTAAGTAATTCCTGGTATGGTTACTGTACTGGTAACTCCCCAAAAGAATCTGGATTGTGGTGAGGGAACAGAGAAAAAGGCTCATTTATGACCTGCACTTACGAAGGGGGTAGGCAGCTGTATATCAGGGAGTATCGCTTCTGAGAATAAAAACAGCTGGAGCTTGTTAAGGTAATTACACAGGGGAAAGGATAATGTACTGGGAACTCCTCAGAAGTATCTGATTTGTGGTGAGGGGAGAGAGATAAAAGCTCATTTAGGAACGACATGAACATGCTGCGTAGGTAGCTGTTTATCAGTAAATATCTCCAATGAGATTAAGAAAAGCAGTCGCTTAATAAATTAAGTACTTCCTGGTATGGTTACTGTATTGGTAACTCCCCAAAAGAATCTGGATTGTGGTGAGGGAACAAAGAAAAAAGCTCATTTAGGACCTGCACCTACGAAGGTGGTAGGCAGCTGTATATCAGGGAGTAAACCTTCTGAGAATAAAAACAGCTGGAGCTTGTTAAGGTAATTACAAAGGGGAAAGGATAATGTACTGGAAATTCCTCAGAAGAATCTGATTTGTGGTGAGGAGAGAGAGATAAAAGCTCATTTAGGAACGACATGAACATGCTGCGTAGGTAGCTGTTTATCAGTAAATATCTCCACTGAGATTAAGAACAGCAGTAGCTTAATAAATTAAGTAGTTCCTAGTATGGTTACTGTACTCGTAACTCCCCAAAAGAATCTGGATTGTGGTGAGGAAACAGAGAAAAAAGCTCATTTAGGACCTGCGCTTACGAAGGGGGTAGGCAGCTGTATATCAGATAGTAAACCTTCTGAGAATAAAAACAGCTGGAGCTTGTTAAGGTAATTACACAGGGGAAAGGATAATGTACTGGGAACTCCTCAGAAGAATCTGATTTGTGGTGAGGGGAGAGAGATAAAAGCTCATTTACTAACGACATGAACTTGCTGCGAACGTAGGTGTTTATCAGTAAATATCTCCACTGAGATTAAGAAAAGCAGTAGCTTAATAAATTAAGTACTTCCTGGTATGGTTACTGTATTGGTAACTCCCCAAAAGAATCTGGATTGTGGTGAGGGAACAGAGAAAAAAGCTCATTTAGGACCTGCACTTACGAAGGGGGTAGGCCGCAGTATATCAGGGAGTAAACCTTCTGAGAATAAAAACAGCTGGAGCTTGTTAAGGTAATTACACAGGGGAAAGGATAATGTACTGGGAACTCCTCAGAAGAATCTGATTTGTGGTGAGGGGTGAGTGAAAGAATCTCATTTAGGAACGACATGAACATGCTGCGTAGGTAACTGTTTATCAGTAAATATCTCCACTGAGATTAAGAAATGCAGTAGCTTAATGAATTAAGTACTTCCTGGTATGGTTACTGTACTGGTAACTCCCCAAAAGAATCTGGATTGTGTTGAGGGAACAGAGAAAAAAGCTCATTTATGACCTGCACTTACGAAGGTGGTAGGCAGCTGTATATCAGGGAGTAAACCTTCTGAGAATAAAAACAGCTGGAGCTTGTTAAGGTAATTACACAGGGGAAAG
>NW_025961228.1:0-35067 GCF_023159225.1 Perognathus longimembris pacificus | reverse complement strand
TATCCTTTCCCCTGTGTAATTACCTTAACAAGCTCCAGCTGTTTTTATTCTCAAAAGGTTTACTCCCTGATATACAGCTGCCTACCCCCTTCGTCAGTGCAGGTACTAAATGAGCTTTATCTCTGTTCCCTCACCACAATCCAGATTCTTTTGGGGAGTTACCAGTACAGTAACCATACCAGGAAGTACTTAATTTATTAAGCTACTGCTTTTCTTAATCTCAGTGGAGATATTTACTGATAAACCGCTACCTACGCAGCATGTTCATGTCGTTCCTAAATGAGCTTTTATCTCTCTTCCCCTCACCACAAATCAGATTCTTCTGAGGAGTTCCCAGTACATTATCCTTTCCCCTGTGTAATTACCTTAACAAGCTCCAGCTGTTTTTATTCTCAGAAGGTTTACTCCCTGATACACAGCTGCCTACCCCCTTCGGAAGTGCAGGTCCTAAATGAGCTTTTTTCTCTGTTCCCTCACCACAATCCAGATTCTTTTGGGGAGTTACCAGTACAGTAACCATACCAGGAAGTACTTAATTATTAAGCTACTGCTTTTCTTAATCTCAGTGGAGATATTTACTGATAAACAGCTACCTACGCAGCATGTTCATGTCGTTCCTAAAGGAGATTTTATCTCTCTCCCCTCACCACAAATCAGATTCTTCTGAGGAGTTCCCAGTACATTATCCTTTCCCCTGTGTAATTACCTTAACAAGCTCCAGCTGTTTTTATTCTCAGAAGGTTTACTCCCTGATATACAGCTGCCTACCCCCTTCGTAAGTGCAGGTCCTAAATGAGCTTTTTTCTCTGTTCCCTCACCACAATCCAGATTCTTTTGGGGAGTTACCAGTACAGTAACCATACCAGGAAGTACTTAATTTATTAAGCTACTGCTTTTCTTAATCTCAGTGGAGATATTTACTGATAAACAGCTACCTACGCAGCATGTTCATGTCGTTCCTAAAGGAGATTTTATCTCTCTCCCCCTCACCACAAATCAGATTCTTCTGAGGAGTTCCCAGTACATTATCCTTTCCCCTGTGTAATTACCTTAACAAGCTCCAGCTGTTTTTATTCTCAGAAGGTTTACTCCCTGATATACAGCTGCCTACCCCCTTCGTAAGTGCAGGTCCTAAATGAGCTTTTTTCTCTGTTCCCTCACCACAATCCAGATTCTTTTGGGGATTTACCAGTACAGTAACCATACCAGGAAGTACTTAATTTATTAAGCTACTGCTTTCTTAAACTCAGTGGAGATATTTACTGATAAACAGCTACCTACGCAGCATGTTCATGTCGTTCCTAAATGAGCTTTTATCTCTCTCCCCTCACCACAAATCAGATTCTTCTGAGGAGTTCCCAGTACATTATCCTTTCCCCTGTGTAATTACCTTAACAAGCTCCAGCTGTTTTTATTCTCAGAAGGTTTACTCCCTGATATACAGCTGCCTACCCCCTTCGTAAGTGCAGGTCCTAAATGAGCTTTTTTCTCTGTTCCCTCACCACAATCCAGATTCTTTTGGGGAGTTACCAGTACAGTAACCATACCAGGAAGTACTTAATTTATTAAGCTACTGCTTTTCTTAATCTCAGTGGAGATATTTACTGATAAACAGCTACCTACGCAGCATGTTCATGTCGTTCCTAAATGAGCTTTTTTCTCTCTCCCCTCACCACAAATCAGATTCTTCTGAGGAGTTCCCAGTACATTATCCTTTCCCCTGTGTAATTACCTTAACAAGTTCCAGCTGTTTTTATTCTCAGAAGGTTTACTCCCTGATATACAGCTGCCTACCCCCTTCGTAAGTGCAGGTCCTAAATGAGCTTTTTTCTCTGTTCCCTCACCACAATCCAGATTCTTTTGGGGAGTTACCAGTACAGTAACCATACCAGGAAGTACTTAATTTATTAAGCTACTGCTTTTCTTAATCTCAGTGGAGATATTTACTGATAAACAGCTACCTACGCAACATGTTCATGTCGTTCCTAAATGAGCTTTTATCTCTCTCCCCTCACCACAAATCAGATTCTTCTGAGGAGTTCCCAGTACATTATCCTTTCCCCTGTGTAATTACCTTAACAAGCTCCAGCTGTTTTTATTCTCAGAAGGTTTACTCCCTGATATACAGCTGCCTACCCCCTTCGTAAGTGCAGGTCCTAAATGAGCTTTTTTCTCTGTTCCCTCACCACAATCCAGATTCTTTTGGGGAGTTACCAGTACAGTAACCATACCAGGAAGTACTTAATTTATTAAGCTACTGCTTTTCTTAATCTCAGTGGAGATATTTACTGATAAACAGCTACCTACGCAGCATGTTCATGTCGTTCCTAAATGAGCTTTTATCTCTCTCCCCTCACCACAAATCAGATTCTTCTGAGGAGTTCCCAGTACATTATCCTTTCCCCCTGTGTAATTACCTTAACAAGCTCCAGCTGTTTTTATTCTCAGAAGGTTTACTCCCTGATATACAGCTGCCTACCCCCTTCGTAAGTGCAGGTCCTAAATGAGCTTTTTTCTCTGTTCCCTCACCACAATCCAGATTCTTTTGGGGAGTTACCAGTACAGTAACCATACCAGGAAGTACTTAATTTATTAAGCTACTGCTTTTCTTAATCTCAGTGGAGATATTTACTGATAAACAGCTACCTACGCAGCATGTTCATGTCGTTCCTAAATGAGCTTTTTTCTCTCTCCCCTCACCACAAATCAGATTCTTCTGAGGAGTTCCCAGTACATTATCCTTTCCCCTGTGTAATTACCTTAACAAGCTCCAGCTGTTTTTATTCTCAGAAGGTTTACTCCCTGATATACAGCTGCCTACCCCCTTCGTAAGTGCAGGTCCTAAATGAGCTTTTTTCTCTGTTCCCTCACCACAATCCCGATTATTTTGGGGAGTTAGCAGTACAGTAACCATACCAGGAAGTACTTAATTTATTAAGCTACTGCTTTTCTTAATCTCAGTGGAGATATTTACTGATAAACAGCTACCTACGCAGCATGTTCATGTCGTTCCTAAATGAGCTTTTATCTCTCTCCCCCTCACCACAAATCAGATTCTTCTGAGGAGTTCCCAGTACATTATCCTTTCCCCTGTGTAATTACCTTAACAAGCTCCAGCTGTTTTTATTCTCAGAAGGTTTACTCCCTGATATATAGCTGCCTACCCCCTTCGTAAGTGCAGGTCCTAAATGAGCTTTTTTTCTCTGTTCCCTCACCACAATCCAGATTCTTTTGGGGAGTTACCAGTACAGTAACCATACCAGGAAGTACTTAATTTATTAAGCTACTGCTTTTCTTAAACTCAGTGGAGATATTTACTGATAAACAGCTACCTACGCAGCATGTTCATGTCGTTCCTAAATGAGCTTTTATCTCTCTCCCCTCACCACAAATCAGATTCTTCTGAGGAGTTCCCAGTACATTATCCTTTCCCCTGTGTAATTACCTTAACAAGCTCCAGCTGTTTTTATTCTCAGAAGGTTTACTGCCTGATATACAGCTGCCTACCCCCTTCGTAAGTGCAGGTCCTAAATGAGCTTTTTTCTCTGTTCCCTCACCACAATCCAGATTCTTTTGGTTAGTTACCAGTACAGTAACCATACCAGGAAGTACTTAATTTATTAAGCTACTGCTTTTCTTAATCTCAGTGGAGATATTTACTGATAAACAGCTACCTACGCAGCATGTTCATGTCGTTCCTAAATGAGCTTTTATCTCTCTCCCCTCACCACAAATCAGATTCTTCTGAGGAGTTCCCAGTACAGTATCCTTTCCCCTGTGTAATTACCTTAACAAGCTCCAGCTGTTTTTATTCTCAGAAGGTTTACTCCCTGATATACAGCTGCCTACCCCCTTCGTAAGTGCAGGTCCTAAATGAGCTTTTTTCTCTGTTCCCTCACCACAATCCAGATTCTTTTGGGGAGTTACCAGTACAGTAACCATACCAGAAGTACTTAATTTATTAAGCTACTGCTTTTCTTAATCTCAGTGGAGATATTTACTGATAAACAGCTACCTACGCAGCATGTTCATGTCGTTCCTAAATGAGCTTTTATCTCTCTCCCCTCAACACAAATCAGATTCTTCTGAGGAGTTCCGAGTACATTATCCTTTCCCCTGTGTAATTACCTTAACAAGCTCCAGCTGTTTTTATTCTCAGAAGGTTTACTCCCTGATATACAGCTGCCTACCCCCTTCGTAAGTGCAGGTCCTAAATGAGCTTTTTTCTCTGTTCCCTCACCACAATCCAGATTCTTTTGGGGAGTTACCAGTACAGTAACGATACCAGGAAGTACTTAATTTATTAAGCTACTGCTTTTCTTAATCTCAGTGGAGATATTTACTGATAAACAGCTACGTACGCAGCATGTTCATGTCGTTCCTAAATGAGCTTTTATCTCTCTCCCCTCACCACAAATCAGATTCTTCTGAGGAGTTCCCAGTACATTATCCTTTCCCCTGTGTAATTACCTTAACAAGCTCCAGCTGTTTTTATTCTCAGAAGGTTTACTCCCTGATATACAGCTGCCTACCCCCTTCGTAAGTGCATGTC
This sequence comes from Perognathus longimembris pacificus, assembly GCF_023159225.1. Lineage (NCBI taxonomy): Eukaryota > Metazoa > Chordata > Mammalia > Rodentia > Heteromyidae > Perognathus > Perognathus longimembris. Next base: position 30,515 of record NW_025961228.1, on the reverse strand, counting down.
CTAAATGAGCTTTTTTCTCTGTTCCCTCACCACAATCCAGATTCTTTTGGGGAGTTACCAGTACAGTAACCATACCAGGAAGTACTTAATTTATTAAGCTACTGCTTTTCTTAATCTCAGTGGAGATATTTACTGATAAACAGCTACCTACGCAGCATGTTCATGTCGTTCCTAAATGAGCTTTTATCTCTCTCCCCTCACCACAAATCAGATTCTTCTGAGGAGTTCCCAGTACATTATCCTTTCCCCTGTGTAATTACCTTAACAAGCTCCAGCTGTTTTTATTCTCAGAAGGTTTACTCCCCGATGTACAGCTGCCTACCCCCTTCGTAAGTGCAGGTCCTAATGAGATATTTTCTCTGTTCCCTCACCACAATCCAGATTCTTTTGGGGAGTTACCAGTACAGTAACCATACCAGGAAGTACTTAATTTATTAAGCTACTGCTTTTCTTAATCTCAGTGGAGATATTTACTGATAAACAGCTACATACGCAGCATGTTCATGTCGTTCCTAAATGAGCTTTTATCTCTCTCCCCTCACCACAAATCAGATTCTTCTGAGGAGTTCCCAGTACATTATCCTTTCCCCTGTGTAATTACCTTAACAAGCTCCAGCTGTTTTTATTCTCAGAAGGTTTACTCCCTGATATACAGCTGCCTACCCCCTTCGTAAGTGCAGGTCCTAAATGAGCTTTTTTCTCTGTTCCCTCACCACAATCCAGATTCTTTTGGGGAGTTACCAGTACAGTAACCATACCAGGAAGTACTTAATTTATTAAGCTACTGCTTTTCTTAATCTCAGTGGAGATATTTACTGATAAACAGCTACCTACGCAGCATGTTCATGTCGTTCCTATATGAGCTTTTATCTCTCTCCCCTCACCACAAATCAGATTCTTCTGAGGAGTTCCCAGTACATTATCCTTTCCCCTGTGTAATTACCTTAACAAGCTCCAGCTGTTTTTATTCTCAGAAGGTTTACTCCCTGATATACAGCTGCCTACCCCCTTCGTAAGTGCAGGTCCTAAATGAGCTTTTTTCTCTGTTCCCTCACCACAATCCAGATTCTTTTGGGGAGTTACCAGTACAGTAACCATACCAGGATGTACTTAATTTATTAAGCTACTGCTTTTCTTAATCTCAGTGGAGATATTTACTGATAAACAGCTACCTACGCAGCATGTTCATGTCGTTCCTAAGTGAGCTTTTATCTCTCTCCCCTCACCACAAATCAGATTCTTCTGAGGAGTTCCCAGTACATTATCCTTTCCCCTGTGTAATTACCTTACCAAACTCCAGCTGTTTTTATTCTCAGAAGGTTTACTCCCTGATATACAGCTGCCTACCGCATTCGTAAGTGCAGGTCCTATATGAGCTTTTTTCTCTGTTCCCTCACCACAATCCAGATTCTTTTGGGGAGTTACCAGTACAGTAACCATACCAGGAAGTACTTAATTTATTAAGATACTGCTTTTCTTAATCTCAGTGGAGATATTTACTGAAAAACAGCTACCTACGCAGCATGTTCATGTCGTTCCTAAATGAGCTTTTATCTCTCTCCCCTCACCACAAATCAGATTCTTCTGAGGAGTTCCCCCAGTACATTATCCTTTCCCCTGTGTAATTACCTTAACAAGCTAAAGCTGTTTTTATTCTCAGAAGGTTTACTCCCTGATATACAGCTGCCTACCCCCTTCGTAAATGCAGGTCCTAAATGAGCTTTATTCTCTATTCCCTCACCACAATCCAGATTCTTTTGGGGAGTTACCAGTACAGTAACCATACCAGGAAGTACTTAATTTATTAAGCTACTGCTTTTCTTAATCTCAGTGGAGATATTTACTGATAAACAGCTACCTACGCAGCATGTTCATGTCGTTCCTAAATGAGCTTTATCTCTCTCCCCTCACCACAAATCAGATTCTTCTGAGGAGTTCCCAGTACATTATCCTTTCCCCTGTGTAATTACCTTAAGAAGCTCCAGCTGTTTTTATTCTCAGAAGGTTTACTCCCTGATATACAGATGCCTACCCCCTTTGTAAGTGCAGGTCCTAAATGAGCTTTTTTCTCTGTTCCCTCACGACCATCCAGATTCTTTGGCGGCGTTACCAGTACAGTAACCATACCAGGAAGGACTTAATTTATTAAGCTACTGCTTTTCTTAATCTCAGTGGAGATATTTACTGATAAACAGCTACCTACGCAGCATGTGTATGTCGTTCCTAAATGAGCTTTTATCTCTCTCCCCTCACCACAAATCAGATTCTTCTGAGGAGTTCCCAGTACTTTATCCTTTTCCCTGTGTAATTACCTTAACAAGCTCCAGCTGTTTTTATTCTCAGAAGGTTTACTCGCTGATATACCGCTGCCTTCCCCCTTCGTAAGTGCAGGTCCTAAATGAGCTTTTTTCTCTGTTCCCTCACCACAATCCAGATTCTTTTGGGGAGTTACCAGTACAGTAACCATACCAGGAAGTACTTAATTTATTAAGCTACTGCTTTTCTTAATCTCAGTGGAGACATTTACTGATAAACAGCTACGTACGCAGCATGTTCATGTCGTTCCTAAATGAGCTTTTATCTCTCTCCCCTCACCACAAATCAGATTCTTCTGAGGAGTTCCCAGTACATTATCCTTTCCCCTGTGTAATTACCTTAACAAGCTCCAGCTGTTTTTATTCTCAGAAGGTTTACTCCCTGATATACAGCTGCCTACCCCCTTCGTAAGTGCAGGTCCTAAATGAGATTTTTCTCTGTTCCCTCACCACAATCCAGATTCTTTTGGGGAGTTACCAGTACAGTAACCATACCAGGAAGTACTTAATTTATTAAGCTACTGCTTTTCTTAATCTCAGTGGAGATATTTACTGATAAACAGCTACGTACGCAGCATGTTCATGTCGTTCCTAAATGAGCTTTTATCTCTCTCCCCTCACCACAAATCAGATTCTTCTGAGGAAATCCAGTACATTATCCTTTCCCCTGTGTAATTACCTTAACAAGCTCCAGCTGTTTTTATTCTCAGAAGGTTTACTCCCTGATATACAGCTGCCTACCCCCTTCGTAAGTGTAGGGTCATAAATGAGCTTTTTTCTCTGTTCCCTCACCGCAATCCAGATTCTTTTGGGGAGTTACCAGTACAGTAACCATACCAGGAAGTACTTAATTTATTAAGCTACTGCTTTTCTTAATCTCAGTTGAGATATTTACTGATAAACAGCTACCTACGCAGCATGTTCATGTCGTTCCTAAATGAGCTTTTTTCTCTGTTTCCTCACCACAATCCAGATTCTTTTGCGGAGTTTCCAGTACAGTAACCATACCAGGAAGTACTTAATTTATTAAGCTACTGCTTTTCTTAATCTCAGTGGAGATATTTACTGATAAACAGCTACCTACGCAGCATGTTCATGTCGTTCCTAAATGAAATTTTTTCTCTGTTGCCTCACCACAATCCAGATTCTTTTGGGGAGTTACCAGTACAGTATCCATACCAGGAAGTACTTAATTTATTAAGCTACTGATTTTCTTAATCTCAGTGGAGATATTTACTGATAAACAGCTACCTACGCAGCATGTTCATGTCGTTCCTAAATGAGCTTTTATCTCTCTCCCCTCACCACAAATCAGATTCTTCTGAGGAGTTCCCAGTACATTATCCTTTCCCCTCTGTAATTACCTTAACAAGCTCCAACTGTTTTTATTCTCAGAAGGTTTAGTCCCTGATATACAGCTGCCTACCCCCTTCGTAAGTGCAGGTCCTAAATGAGATTTTTCTCTGTTCCCTCACCACAATCCAGATTCTTTTGGGGAGTTACCAGTACAGCAACCATACCAGGAAGTACTTAATTTATTAAGCTACTGCTTTTCTTAATCTCAGTGGAGATATTTACTGATAAACAGCTACCTACGCAGCATGTTCATGTCGTTCCTAAATGAGCTTTTATCTCTCTCCCCTCACCACAAATCAGATTCTTCTGAGGAGTTCCCAGTACATTATCCTTTCCCCTGTGTAATTACCTTAACAAGCTCCAGCTGTTTTTATTCTCAGAAGGTTTACTCCCTGATATACAGCTGCCTACCCCCTTCGTAACTGCAGGTGTTAAATGAGCTTTTTTCTCTGTTCCCTCACCACAATCCAGATTCTTTTGGGGAGTTACCAGTACAGTAACCATACCAGGAAGTACTTAATTTATTAAACTACTGCTTTTCTTAATCTCAGTGGAGATATTTACTGATAAACAGCTACCTACGCAGCATGTTTCATGTCGTTCCTAAATGAGCATTTATCTCTTTCCCCTCACCACAAATCAGATTCTTCTGAGGAGTTCCCAGTACATTATCCTTTCCCCCTGTGTAATTACCTTAACAGCTCCAGCTGTTTTTATTCTCAGAAGGTTTACTCCCTGATATACAGCTGCCTACCCCCTTCGTAAGTGCAGGTCCTAAATGAGCTTTTTTCTCTGTTCCCTCACCACAATCCAGATTCTTTTGGGGAGGTTACCAGTACAGTATCCATACCAGGAAGTACTTAATTTATTAAGCTACTGCTTTTCTTAATCTCAGTGTAGATATTTACTGATAAACAGCTACGTACGCAGCATGTTCATGTCGTTCCTAAATGAGCTTTTATCTCTCTCCCCTCACCACAAATCAGATTCTTCTGAGTAGTTCCCAGTACATTATCCTTTCCCCTGTGTAATTACGTTAACAAGCTCCAGCTGTTTTTATTCTCACAAGGTTTACTCCCTGATATAGAGCTGCCTACCCCCTTCGTAAGTGCAGGTCCTAAATGAGCTTTTTTCTCTGTTCCCTCACCACAATCCAGATTCTTTTGGGGAGTTACCAGTACAGTAACCATACCAGGAAGTATTTAATTTATTAAGCTACTGCTTTTCTTAATCTCAGTGGAGATATTTACTGATAAACAGCCACGTACGCAGCCTGTTCATGTCGTTCCTAAATGAGCATTTATCTGTCTCCCCTCACCACAAATCAGATTCTTCTGAGGAGTTCCCAGTACATTATCCTTTCCCCTGTGTAATTACCTTAACAAGCTCCAGCTGTTTTTATTCTCAGAAGGTTTACTCCCTGATATACAGCTGCCTACCCCCTTCGTAAGTGCAGGTCCTAAATGAGCTTTTTTCTCTGTTCCCTCACCACAATCCAGATTCTTTTGGGGAGTTCCCAGTACAGTAACCATACCAGGAAGTACTTAATTCATTAAGCTACTGCTTTTCTTAATCTCAGTGGAGATATTTACTGATAAACAGCCACGTACGCAGCATGTTCATGTCGTTCCTAAATGAGCTTTTATCTCTCTCCCCTCACCACAAATCAGATTCTTCTGAGGAGTTTCCAGTACATTATCCTTTCCCCTGTGTAATTACCTTAACAAGCTCCAGCTGTTTTTATTCTCAGAAGGTTTACTCCCTGATATACTGCTGCCTACCCCCTTCGTAAGTGCAGGTCCTAAATGAGCTTTTTTCTCTGTTCCCCTCACCACAATCCAGATTCTTTTGGGGAGTTACCAATACAGTAACCATACCAGGAAGTACTTAACTTATTAAGCTACTGCTTTTCTTAATCTCAGTGGAGATATTTACTGATAAACAGCTACCTACGCAGCATGTTCATGTCGTTCCTAAATGAGCATTTATCTCCCTCCCCTCACCACAAATCAGAGTCTTCTGAGGAGTTCCCAGTACATTATCCTTTCCCCTGTGTAATTACCTTAACAAGCTCCAGCTGTTTTTTATTCTCAGAAGGTTTACTCCCTCATATACTGAGGCCTACCCCTTTCGTAAAAGCAGGTCTTACATGAGCTTTTTTCTCTGTTCCCCTCACCACAATCCAGATTCTTTTGGGGAGTTACCAATACAATAACCATACCAGGAAGTACTTAATTTATTAAGCTACTGCTTTTCTTAATCTCAGTGGAGACATTTACTGATAAACAGCTACCTACGCAGCATGTTCATGTCGTTCCTAAATGAGCTTTTATCTCTCTCCCCTCACCACAAATCAGATTCTTCTGAGGAGTTCCCAGTACATTATCCTTTCCCCTGTGTAATTACCTTAACAAGCTCCAGCTGTTTTTATACTCAGAAGGTTTACTCCCTGATATACAGCTGCCTACCCCCTTCGTAAGTGTAGGTCCTAAATGAGCTTTTTTCTCTGTTCCCTCACCACAATCCAGATTCTTTTGGGGAGTTACCAGTACAGTAACCATACCAGGAAGTACTTAATTTATTAAGCTACTGCTTTTCTTAATCTCAGTGGAGATATTTACTGATAAACAGCTACCTACGCAGCATGTTCATGTCGTTCCTAAATGAACTTTTATCTCTCTCCCCTCATCACAAATCAGATTCTTCTGAGGAGTTCCCAGTACATTATCCTTTCCCCTGTGTAATTACCTTAACAAGCTCCAGCTGTTTTTATTCTCAGAAGGTTTACTCCCTGATATACAACTGCCTACCCCCTTCGTAAGTGCAAGTCCTAAATGAGCTTTATTCTCTGTTCCCTCACCACAATCCAGATTCTTTTGGGGAGTTACCAGTACAGTAACCATACCAGGAAGTACTTAATTTATTAAGCTACTGCTTTTCTTAATCTCAGTTGAGATATTTACTGATAAACAGCTACCTACTCAGCATGTTCATGTCGTTCCTAAATGATCTTTTATCTCTCTCCCCTCACCACAACTCAGATTCTTCTGAGGAGTTCCCAGTACATTATCCTTTCCCCTGTGTAATTACCTTAACAAGCTCAGCTGTTTTGTATTCTTAGAAGGTTTACTCCCTGATATACAGCAGCCTTCCCCCTTCGTAAGTGCAGGTCCTAAATGAGCTTTTTTCTCTGTTCCCTCACCACAATCCAGATTTTTTTGGGGGAGTTACCAGTACAGTAACCATAACAGGAAGTACTTAATTTATTAAGCTACCTCTTTTCTTAATCTCAGTGGAGATATTTACTGATAAACAGCTACCTACGCAGCATGTTCATGTCGTTCCTAAATGAGCTTTTATCTCTCTCCCCTCACCACAAATCAGATTCTTCTGAGGAGTTCCCAGTACATTATCCTTTCCCCTGTGTAATTACCTTAACAAGCTCCAGCTGTTTTTATTCTCAGAAGGTTTACTCCCTGATATACAGCTGCCTACCCCCTTCGTAAGTGCAGGTCCTAAATGAGCTTTTTTCTCTGTTCCCTCACCACAATCCAGATTCTTTTGGGGAGTTACCAGTACAGGAACCATACCAGGAAGTACTTAATTCATTAAGCTACTGCTTTTCTTAATCTCAGTGGAGATATTTACTGATAAACAGCTCCCTACGCAGCAAGTTCATGTCGTTCCTAAATGAGCTTTTATCTCTCTCCCCTCACCACAAATCAGATTCTTCTGAGGAGTTCCCAGTACTTACCCTTTTCCCTGTGTAATTACCTTAACAAGCTCCAGCTGTTTTTATTCTCAGAAGGTTTACTCCCTGATATACAGCTGCCTACCCCCTTGATAAGTGCAGTTCCTAAATGAACTTTTTTTCTCTGTTCCCTCACCACAATCCAGATTCTTTTCGGGAGTTACCAGTACAGTAACCATACCAGGAAGTACTTAATTTATTAAGCTACTGCTTTTCTTAATCTCAGTGGAGATATTTACTGATAAACAGCTACTTACGCAGAATGTTCATGTCGTTCCTAAATGAGCTTTTATCTCTCTCCCCTCACCACAAACCAGATTCTTCTGAGGAGTTCCCAGTACATTATCCTTTCCCCTGTGTAATTACCTTAACAAGCTCCAGCTGTTTTTATTCTCAGAAGGTTTACTCCCTGATATACAGCTGCCTACCCCCTTGGTAAGTGCAGGTCCTAAATGAGCTTTTTTCTCTGTTCCCTCACCACAATCCAGATTCTTTTGGGGAGTTACCAGTACAGTATCCATACCAGGAAGTACTTAATTTATTAAGCTACTGCTTTTCTTAATCTCAGTGGAGATATTTACTGATAAACAGCTACGTACGCAGAATGTTCATATCGTTCCTAAATGAGCTTTTATCTCTCTCCGCTCACCACAAATCAGATTCTTCTGAGGAGTTCCCAGTACATTATCCTTTCCCCTGTGTAATTACCTTAACAAGCTCCAGCTGTTTTTATTCTCAGAAGATTTACTCCCTGATATACAACTGCCTACCCCCTTCGTAAGTTCAGGTCGTAAATGAGCTTTTTTCTCTGTTCCCTCACCACAATCCAGATTCTTCTGGGGAGTTACCAGTACAGTAACCATTCCAGGAAGTACTTTATTTATTAAGCTACTGCTTTTCTTAATCTCAGTGGAGATATTTCCTGATAAACAGCTACGTACGCAGCATGTTCATGTCGTTCCTAAATGAGCTTTTATCTCTCTCCCCTCACCACAAATCAGATTCTTCTGAGGAGTTCCCAGTACATTATCCTTTCTCCTGTATAATTACCTTAACAAGCTCCAGTTGTTTTTTCTTCTCAGAAGGTTTACTCCCTGATATACAGCTGCCTCCCCCCCTTCGTAAGTGCAGGTCCTAAATGAGGTTTTTTCTCTGTTCCCTCACCACAATCCAGATTCTTTTGGGGAGTTACCAGTACAGCAACTATACCAGGAAGTACTTAATTTATTATGCTACTGCTTTTCTTAATCTCAGTGGAGATATTTACTTATAAACAGCTACTTCATAAATGAGCTTTTATCTCTCTCCCCTCACCACAAATCAGATTCTTCTGAGGAGTTCCCAGTACATTATCCTTTCCCCTGTGTAATTACCTTAACAACCTCCAGCTGTTTTTATTCTCAGAAGGTTTACTCCCTGATATACAGCTGCCTAACCCCTTCGTAAGTGCAGGTCCTAAATGAGCTTTTTTCTCTGTTCCCTCACCGCAAACCAGATTCTTTTGGGGAGTTACCAGTACAGTAACCATACCAGGAAGTACTTAATTTATTAATCTATAGCTTTTCTTAATCTCAGTGGAGATATTTACTGATAAACAGCTACCTACGCAGCATGTTCATGTCGTTCCTAAATGAGCTTTTATCTCTCTCCCCTCACCACAAATGAGATTCTTCTGAGGAGTTCCCAGTACATTATCCTTTCCCCTGTGTAATTACCTTAACAAGCTCCAGCTGTTTTTATTCTCAGAAGATTTACTCCCTGATATACAGCTGCCTACCCCCTTCGTAAGTGCAGGTCCTAAATGAGCTTTTTTCTCTGTTCCTTCACCACAATCCAGATTCTTTTGGGGAGTTACCAGTACAGTATCCATAGCAGGAAGTACTTAATTTATTAAGCTACTGCATTTCTTAATCTCAGTGGAGATATTTACTGATAAACAGCTAAGTATGCAGCATGTTCACGTCTTTCCTAAATGAGCTTTTATATCTCTCTCCTCACCACAAATCAGATTCTTCTGTTGAGTTCCCAGTACATTATCCTTTCCCTGTGTAATTCCCTTAACAAGCCTCAGCTGTTTTTATTCTCAGAAGGTTTACTCACTGATATACAGCTGCCTACCCCCTTCGTAAGTGCAGGTCCTAAATGAGCTTTTTTCTCTTTTCCCTCACCACAATCCAGATTCTTTTGGGGAGTTACCAGTACAGTATCCATACCAGGAAGTACTTAATTATTAAGCTACTGCTTTTCTTAATCTCAGTGGAGATATTTACTGATAAACAGCTACGTACGCAGTATGTTCACGTCGTTCCTAAATGAGCTTTTATCTCTCTCCGCTCACCACAAATCAGATTCTTCTGAGGAGTTCCCAGTACATTATCCTTTCCCCTGTGTAATTACCTTAACAATCTCCAGCTGTTTTTATTCTCAGAAGGTTTACTCCCTGATATACAGCTGCCTACCCCCTTCGTAAGTGCAAGTCCTAAATGAGCTTTTTTCTCTGTTCCCTCACCACAATCCAGATTCTTTTGGGGAGTTACCAGTACAGTAACCATACCAGGTAGTACTTAATTTATTAAGCTACTGCTTTTCTTAATCTCAGTGGAGATATTTACTGATAAACAGCTACCTACGCAGCATGTTCATGTCGTTCCTAAATGAGCTTTTATCTCTCTCCCCTCACCACAAATCAGATTCTTCTGAGGAGTTCCCAGTACATTATCCTTTCCCCTGTGTAATTACCTTAACAAGCTCCAGCTGTTTTTATTCTCAGAAGGTTTACTCCCTGATATATAGCTGCCTACCCCCTTCGTAAGTGCAGGTCCTAACGGAGCTTTTTTCTCTGTTCCCTGACCACAATCCAGATTCTTTTGGGGAGTTACCAGTACAGTAACCATACCAGGAAATACTTAATTTATTAAGCTACTGCTTTTCTTAATCTCAGTGGAGATATTTACTGATAAACAGCTACCTACGCAGCATGTTCATGTCGTTCCTAAATGAGCTTTTATCTCTCTCCCCTCACCACAAATCAGATTCTTCTGAGGAGTTCCCAGTACATTATCCTTTCCCCTGTTTAATTACCTTAACAAGCTCCAGCTGTTTTTATTCTCAGAAGATTTACTCCCTGATATACAGCTGCCTACCCCCTTCGTAAGTGCAAGTCGTAAATGAGCTTTTTTCTCTGTTCCCTTACCACAATCCAGATTCTTTTTGGGAGTTACCAGTACAGTAACCATACCAGGAAGTACTTAATTTATTAAGCTACTGCTTTTCTTAATCTCAGTGGAGATATTTACTGATAAACAGCTACATACGCAGCATGTTCATGTCGTTCCTAAATGAGCTTTTATTTTTTTTTTTATTTACCTTTACTTATCTTTATATAACATTATTCTTCATCGCTAGTTGTGTCTAGAATTTTGGGTTAAAAATTTTGTCTCTGTAATTCAGGTTACAATGTTCTCTTCAGTCTTCCACTTTTCAAACCTATTATTTTATTCTAATTTTTGATTGTTGATTAAAATACAATTACTTGTCATTAATTTTCCAAAACAATATCATTAACCACAGTTAGCTAGACATTTTTAACGTATGTTTGTTTACATCTATGTTATGAACTATGTCAGATTTGAAATTTTTCCTTCTATTAACTACTATTTTTCAGTCCTCTCAACATGCCCTTATTATTTGTTTATCGTGTTTGTTTTTACTGTAGTTTCCATTCTGAATCTCTTCTTAGGTGCACATTTATCTCCGGTAAATTGCTAATCTGGTGTGTCTGTCCTATTTCTTTTTTTTTTTTTTCAAATTTTTATTTTCAAACTGACGTACAGAGAGGTTACAGTATCATACGTTGGGCATTGGATACATTTCTTGTACTGTTTGTTGCCTTGTCCCTCATGCCCCCCTCCCTCCCCCCCTTTCCCTCCCTCCCGCCCAGTTGTTCAGTTCACTTACACCAAACAGTTTTGCAAGTATTGCTTTTGTAGTTATTTCTCTTTTTTTACCCTGTGTCTCTCGAATTTGGTATTCCCTTTGAATTTCCTCTCTCCCCTCACCACAAATCAGATTCATCTGCGGAGTTCCCAGTACATTATCCTTTCCCCTGTGTAATTACCTTAACAAGCTCCAGCTGTTTTTATTCTCAGAAGGTTTACTCCCTGATATACAGTTGCATACCCCCTTCGTAAGTGCAGGTCCTAAATGAGCTTTTTTCTCTGTTCCCTCACCACAATCCAGATTCTTTTGGGGAGTTACCAGTACAGTAACCATACCAGGAAGTACTTAATTTATTAAGCTACTGCTTTTCTTAATCTCAGTGGAGATATTTACTGATAAACAGGTACCTACGCAGCGTGTTCATGTCGTTCTTAAATGAGCTTTTATCTCTCTCCCCTCACCACAAATCAGATTCTTCTGAGGAGTTCCCAGTACATTATCCTTTCCCCTGTGTAATTACCTTAACAAGCTCCAGCTGTTTTTATTCTCAGAAGGTTTACTCCCTGATATACAGCTGCCTACCCCCTTCGTAAGTGCAGGTCCTAAATGAGCTTTTTTCTCTATTCCTTCACCACAATCCAGATTCTTTTGGGGACTTACCAGTACAGTAAACATACCAGGAAGTACTTAATTTATTAAGCTACTGCTTTTCTTAATCTCAGTGGAGATATTTACTGATACACAGCTACCTACGCAGCATGTTCATGTCGTTCCAAATGAGCTTTTATCCCTCTCCCCTCACCAGAAATCAGATTCTTCTGAATTGTTCCCAGTACATTATCCTTTCCCCTGTGTAATTACCTTAACAAGCTCCAGCTGTTTTTATTCTCAGAAGGTTTACTCCCTGATATACAGCTGCCTACCCCCTTCGTAATTGCAGGTCCTAAATGAGGTTTTTTCTCTGTTCCCTCACCACAATCCAGATTCTTTTGGGGAGTTACCCGTACAGTAACCATACCAGGAAGAACTTAATTTATTAAGCTACTGCTTTTCTTAATCTCAGTGGAGATATTTACTGCTAAACAGCTACCTACGCAGCATGTTCATGTCGTTCCTAAATGAGCTTTTATCTCTCTCCACTCACCACAAATCAGATTCTTCTGAGGAGTTCCAGTACATTATCCTTTCCCTGTGTAATTACCTTAACAAGCTCCAGCTGTTTTTATTCTCAGAAGGTTTACTCCCTGATATACAGCTGGCTACCCAATTCGTAAGTGCAGGTCCTAAATGAGCTTTTTTCTCTGTTGCCTCACCACAATCCAGATTCTTTTGAGGAGATACCAGTACAGTAACCATACCAGGAAGTACTTAATTTATTAAGCTACTGCTTTTCTTAATCTCAGTGGAGATATTTACTGATAAACAGCTACCTACGCAGCATGTTCATGTCGTTCCTAAATGAGCTTTTATCTCTCTCCCCTCACCACAAGTCCGATTCTTCTGAATTGTTCCCAGTACATTATCCTTTCCCCTGTGTAATTACCTTAACAAGCTCCAGCTGTTTTTATTCTCAAAGGGTTTACTCCCTGATATACAGCTGCCTACCCCCTTCGTAAGTGCAGGTCCTAAATGAGGTTTTTTCTCTGTTCCCTCACCACAATCCAGATTCTTTTGGGGAGTTACCAGTACAGTAACCATACCAGGAAGTACTTAATTTATTAAGCTACTGCTTTTCTTAATCTCAGTGGAGATATTTACTGATAAACAGCTAGGTATGCAGAATGTTCATGTCGTTCCTAAATGAGCTTTTATCTCTCTCCCCTCACCACAAATCCGATTCTTCTGAATTGTTCCCAGTACATTATCCTTTCCCCTGTGTAATTACCTTAACAAGCTCCAGCTGTTTTTATTCTCAAAGGGTTTACTCCCTGATATACAGCTGCCTACCCCCTTCGTAAGTGCAGGTCCTAAATGAGCTTTTTTCTCTGTTCCCTCACCACAATCCAGATTCTTTTGGGGAGTTACCAGTACAGTAACCATACCAGGAAGTATTTAATTTATTAAGCTACTGCTTTTCTTAATCTCAGTGGAGATATTTACTGATAAACAGCCACGTACGCAGCCTGTTCATGTCGTTCCTAAATGAGCATTTATCTGTCTCCCCTCACCACAAATCAGATTCTTCTGAGGAGTTCCCAGTACATTATCCTTTCCCCTGTGTAATTACCTTAACAAGCTCCAGCTGTTTTTATTCTCAGAAGGTTTACTCCCTGATATACAGCTGCCTACCCCCTTCGTAAGTGCAGGTCCTAAATGAGCTTTTTTCTCTGTTCCCTCACCACAATCCAGATTCTTTTGGGGAGATCCCAGTACAGTAACCATACCAGGAAGTACTTAATTCATTAAGCTACTGCTTTTCTTAATCTCAGTGGAGATATTTACTGATAAACAGCCACGTACGCAGCATGTTCATGTCGTTCCTAAATGAGCTTTTATCTCTCTCCCCTCACCACAAATCAGATTCTTCTGAGGAGTTTCCAGTACATTATCCTTTCCCCTGTGTAATTACCTTAACAAGCTCCAGCTGTTTTTATTCTCAGAAGGTTACTCCCTGATATACTGCTGCCTACCCCCTTCGTAAGTGCAGGTCCTAAATGAGCTTTTTTTCTCTGTTCCCTCACCACAATCCAGATTCCTTTGGGGAGTTACCAATACAATAACCATACCAGGAAGTACTTAATTTATTAAGCTACTGCTTTTCTTAATCTCAGTGGAGACATTTACTGATAAACTGCTACCTACGCAGCATGTTCATGTCGTTCCTAAATGAGCTTTTATCTCTCTCCCCTCACCACAAATCAGATTCTTCTGAGGAGTTCCCAGTACATTATCCTTTCCCCTGTGTAATTACCTTAACAAGCTCCAGCTGTTTTTATTCTCAGAAGGTTTACTCCCTGATATACAGCTGCCTACCCCCTTCGTAAGTGTAGGTCCTAAATGAGCTTTTTTCTCTGTTCCCTCACCACAATCCAGATTCTTTTGGGGAGTTACCAGTACAGTAACCATACCAGGAAGTACTTAATTTATTAAGCTACTGCTTTTCTTAATCTCAGTGGAGATATTTACTGATAAACAGCTACCTACGCAGAATGTTCATGTCGTTCCTAAATGAACTTTTATCTCTCTCCCCTCATCACAAATCAGATTCTTCTGAGGAGTTCCCAGTACATTATCCTTTCCCCTGTGTAATTACCTTAACAAGCTCCAGCTGTTTTTATTCTCAAAGGGTTTACTCCCTGATATACAGCTGCCTACCCCCTTCGTAAGTGCAGGTCCTAAATGAGCTTTTTCTCTGTTCCCTCACCACAATCCAGATTCTTTTGGGGAGTTACCAGTACAGTAACCATACCAGGAAGTATTTAATTTATTAAGCTACTGCTTTTCTTAATCTCAGTGGAGATATTTACTGATAAACAGCCACGTACGCAGCCTGTTCATGTCGTTCCTAAATGAGCATTTATCTGTCTCCCCTCACCACAAATCAGATTCTTCTGAGGAGTTCCCAGTACATTATCCTTTCCCCTGTGTAATTACCTTAACAAGCTCCAGCTGTTTTTATTCTCAGAAGGTTTACTCCCTGATATACAGCTGCCTACCCCCTTCGTAAGTGCAGGTCCTAAATGAGCTTTTTTCTCTGTTCCCTCACCACAATCCAGATTCTTTTGGGGAGATCCCAGTACAGTAACCATACCAGGAAGTACTTAATTCATTAAGCTACTGCTTTTCTTAATCTCAGTGGAGATATTTACTGATAAACAGCCACGTACGCAGCATGTTCATGTCGTTCCTAAATGAGCTTTTATCTCTCTCCCCTCACCACAAATCAGATTCTTCTGAGGAGTTTCCAGTACATTATCCTTTCCCCTGTGTAATTACCTTAACAAGCTCCAGCTGTTTTTATTCTCAGAAGGTTACTCCCTGATATACTGCTGCCTACCCCCTTCGTAAGTGCAGGTCCTAAATGAGCTTTTTTCTCTGTTCCCTCACCACAATCCAGATTCCTTTGGGGAGTTACCAATACAATAACCATACCAGGAAGTACTTAATTTATTAAGCTACTGCTTTTCTTAATCTCAGTGGAGACATTTACTGATAAACTGCTACCTACGCAGCATGTTCATGTCGTTCCTAAATGAGCTTTTATCTCTCTCCCCTCACCACAAATCAGATTCTTCTGAGGAGTTCCCAGTACATTATCCTTTCCCCTGTGTAATTACCTTAACAAGCTCCAGCTGTTTTTATTCTCAGAAGGTTTACTCCCTGATATACAGCTGCCTACCCCCTTCGTAAGTGTAGGTCCTAAATGAGCTTTTTTCTCTGTTCCCTCACCACAATCCAGATTCTTTTGGGGAGTTACCAGTACAGTAACCATACCAGGAAGTACTTAATTTATTAAGCTACTGCTTTTCTTAATCTCAGTGGAGATATTTACTGATAAACAGCTACCTACGCAGAATGTTCATGTCGTTCCTAAATGAACTTTTATCTCTCTCCCCTCATCACAAATCAGATTCTTCTGAGGAGTTCCCAGTACATTATCCTTTCCCCTGTGTAATTACCTTAACAAGCTCCAGCTGTTTTTATTCTCAGAAGGTTTACTCCCTGATATACAACTGCCTACCCCCTTCGTAAGTGCAAGTCCTAAATGAGCTTTATTCTCTGTTCCCTCACCACAATCCAGATTCTTTTGGGGAGTTACCAGTACAGTAACCATACCAGGAAGTACTTAATTTATTAAGCTACTGCTTTTCTTAATCTCAGTTGAGATATTTACTGATAAACAGCTACCTACTCAGCATGTTCATGTCGTTCCTAAATGATCTTTTATCTCTCTCCCCTCACCACAAATCAGATTCTTCTGAGGAGTTCCCAGTACATTATCCTTTCCCCTGTGTAATTACCTTAACAAGCTCCAGCTGTTTTTATTCTTAGAAGGTTTACTCCCTGATATACAGCAGCCTTCCCCCTTCGTAAGTGCAGGTCCTAAATGAGCTTTTTTCTCTGTTCCCTCACCACAATCCAGATTTTTTTGGGGAGTTACCAGTACAGGAACCATAACAGGAAGTACTTAATTTATTAAGCTACCTCTTTTCTTAATCTCAGTGGAGATATTTACTGATAAACAGCTACCTACGCAGCATGTTCATGTCGTTCCTAAATGAGCTTTTATCTCTCTCCCCTCACCACAAATCAGATTCTTCTGAGGAGTTCCCAGTACATTATCCTTTCCCCTGTGTAATTACCTTAACAAGCTCCAGCTGTTTTTATTCTCAGAAGGTTTACTCCCTGATATACAGCTGCCTACCCCCTTGGTAAGTGCAGGTCCTAAATGAGCTTTTTTCTCTGTTCCCTCACCACAATCCAGATTCTTTTGGGGAGTTACCAGTACAGTATCCATACCAGGAAGTACTTAATTTATTAAGCTACTGCTTTTCTTAATCTCAGTGGAGATATTTACTGATAAACAGCTACGTACGCAGAATGTTCATATCGTTCCTAAATGAGCTTTTATCTCTCTCCGCTCACCACAAATCAGATTCTTCTGAGGAGTTCCCAGTACATTATCCTTTCCCCTGTGTAATTACCTTAACAAGCTCCAGCTGTTTTTATTCTCAGAAGATATACTCCCTGATATACAACTGCCTACCCCCTTCGTAAGTTCAGGTCGTAAATGAGCTTTTTTCTCTGTTCCCTCACCACAATCCAGATTCTTCTGGGAGTTACCAGTACAGTAACCATTCCAGGAAGAACTTTATTTATTAAGCTACTGCTTTTCTTAATCTCAGTGGAGATATTTCCTGATAAACAGCTACGTACGCAGCATGTTCATGTCGTTCCTAAATGAGCTTTTATCTCTCTCCCCTCACCACAAATCAGATTCTTCTGAGGAGTTCCCAGTACATTATCCTTTCTCCTGTATAATTACCTTAACAAGCTCCAGTTGTTTTTTCTTCTCAGAAGGTTTACTCCCTGATATACAGCTGCCTCCCCCCCTTCGTAAGTGCAGGTCCTAAATGAGGTTTTTTCTCTGTTCCCTCACCACAATCCAGATTCTTTTGGGAGTTACCAGTACAGCAACCATACCAGGAAGTACTTAATTTATTATGCTACTGCTTTTCTTAATCTCAGTGGAGATATTTACTTATAAACAGCTACTTCATAAATGAGCTTTTATCTCTCTCCCCTCACCACAAATCAGATTCTTCTGAGGAGTTCCCAGTACATTATCCTTTCCCCTGTGTAATTACCTTAACAACCTCCAGCTGTTTTTATTCTCAGAAGGTTTACTCCCTGATATACAGCTGCCTAACCCCTTCGTAAGTGCAGGTCCTAAATGAGCTTTTTTCTCTGTTCCCTCACCGCAATCCAGATTCTTTTGGGGAGTTACCAGTACAGTAACCATACCAGGAAGTACTTAATTTATTAATCTATAGCTTTTCTTAATCTCAGTGGAGATATTTACTGATAAACAGCTACCTACGCAGCATGTTCATGTCGTTCCTAAATGAGCTTTTATCTCTCTCCCCTCACCACAAATCAGATTCTTCTGAGGAGTTCCCAGTACATTATCCTTTCCCCTGTGTAATTACCTTAACAAGCTCCAGCTGTTTTTATTCTCAGAAGATTTACTCCCTGATATACAGCTGCCTACCCCCTTCGTAAGTGCAGGTCCTAAATGAGCTTTTTTCTCTGTTCCTTCACCACAATCCAGATTCTTTTGGGGAGTTACCAGTACAGTATCCATAGCAGGAAGTACTTCATTTATTAAGCTACTGCTTTTCTTAATCTCAGTGGAGATATTTACTGATAAACAGCTAAGTATGCAGCATTTTCACGTCTTCCTAAATGAGCTTTTATATCTCTCCCCTCACCACAAATCAGATTCTTCTGTTGAGTTCCCAGTACATTATCCTTTCCCTGTGTAATTCCCTTAAGAAGCCTCAGCTGTTTTTATTCTCAGAAGGTTTACTCACTGATATACAGCTGCCTACCCCCTTCGTAAGTGCAGGTCCTAAATGAGCTTTTTTCTCTTTTCCCTCACCACAATCCAGATTCTTTTGGGGAGTTACCAGTACAGTATCCATACCAGGAAGTACTTAATTTATTAAGCTACTGCTTTTCTTAATCTCAGTGGAGATATTTACTGATAAACAGCTACGTACGCAGTATGTTCACGTCGTTCCTAAATGAGCTTTTATCTCTCTCCGCTCACCACAAATCAGATTCTTCTGAGGAGTTCCCAGTACATTATCCTTTCCCCTGTGTAATTACCTTAACAATCTCCAGCTGTTTTTATTCTCAGAAGGTTTACTCCCTGATATACAGCTGCCTACCCCCTTCGTAAGTGCAAGTCCTAAATGAGCTTTTTTCTCTGTTCCCTCACCACAATCAGATTCTTTTGGGGAGTTACCAGTACAGTAACCATACCAGGTAGTACTTAATTTATTAATCTACTGCTTTTCTTAATCTCAGTGGAGATATTTACTGATAAAGAGCTACCTAGGCAGCATGTTCATGTCGTTCCTAAATGAGCTTTTATCTCTCTCCCCTCACCACAAATCAGATTCTTCTGAGGAGTTCCCAGTACATTATCCTTTCCCCTGTGTAATTACCTTAACAAGCTCCAGCTGTTTTTATTCTCAGAAGGTTTACTCCCTGATATATAGCTGCCTACCCCCTTCGTAAGTGCAGGTCCTAAAGGAGCTTTTTTCTCTGTTCCCTGACCACAATCCAGATTCTTTTGGGGAGTTACCAGTACAGTAACCATACCAGGAAATACTTAATTTATTAAGCTACTGCTTTTCTTAATCTCAGTGGAGATATTTCCTGATAAACAGCTACGTACGCAGCATGTTCATGTCGTTCCTAAATGAGCTTTTATCTCTCTCCCCTCACCACAAATCAGATTCTTCTGAGGAGTTCCCAGTACATTATCCTTTCCCCTGTTTAATTACCTTAACAAGCTCCAGCTGTTTTTATTCTCAGAAGATTTACTCCCTGATATACAGCTGCCTACCCCCTTCGTAAGTGCAAGTCGTAAATGAGCTTTTTTCTCTGTTCCCTTACCACAATCCAGATTCTTTTTGGGAGTTACCAGTACAGTAACCATACCAGGAAGTACTTAATTTATTAAGCTACTGCTTTTCTTAATCTCAGTGGAGATATTTACTGATAAACAGCTACATACGCAGCATGTTCATGTCGTTCCTAAATGAGCTTTTATTTTTTTTTTATTTACCTTTACTTATCTTTATATAACATTATTCTTCATCGCTAGTTGTGTCTAGAATTTTGGGTTAAAAATTTTGTCTCTGTAATTCAGGTTACAATGTTCTCTTTAGTCTTCCACTTTTCAAACCTATTATTTTATTCTAATTTTTGATTGTTGATTAAAATACAATTACTTGTCATTAATTTTCCAAAACAATATCATTAACCACAGTTAGCTAGACATTTTTAACGTATGTTTGTTTACATCTATGTTATGAACTATGTCAGATTTGAAATTTTTCCTTCTATTAACTACTATTTTTCAGTCCTCTCAACATGCCCTTATTATTTGTTTATCGTGTTGTTTTTACTGTAGTTTCCATTCTGAATCTCTTCTTAGGTGCACATTTATCTCCGGTAAATTGCTAAATCTGGTGTGTCTGTCCTATTTCTTTTTTTTTTTTTTCAAATTTTTATTTTCAAACTGACGTACAGAGAGGTTACAGTATCATACGTTGGGCATTGGATACATTTCTTGTACTGTTTGTTGCCTTGTCCCTCATGCCCCCCTCCCTCCCCCCCCTTTCCCTCCCTCCCGCCCAGTTGTTCAGTTCACTTACACCAAACAGTTTTGCAAGTATTGCTTTTGTAGTTATTTCTCTTTTTTTACCCTGTGTCTCTCGAATTTGGTATTCCCTTTGAATTTCCTCTCTCCCCTCACCACAAATCAGATTCATCTGCGGAGTTCCCAGTACATTATCCTTTCCCCTGTGTAATTACCTTAACAAGCTCCAGCTGTTTTTATTCTCAGAAGGTTTACTCCCTGATATACAGTTGCATACCCCCTTCGTAAGTGCAGGTCCTAAATGAGCTTTTTTCTCTGTTCCCTCACCACAATCCAGATTCTTTTGGGGAGTTACCAGTACAGTAACCATACCAGGAAGTACTTAATTTATTAAGCTACTGCTTTTCTTAATCTCAGTGGAGATATTTACTGATAAACAGGTACCTACGCAGCGTGTTCATGTCGTTCTTAAATGAGCTTTTATCTCTCTCCCCTCACCACAAATCAGATTCTTCTGAGGAGTTCCCAGTACATTATCCTTTCCCCTGTGTAATTACCTTAACAAGCTCCAGCTGTTTTTATTCTCAGAAGGTTTACTCCCTGATATACAGCTGCCTACCCCCTTCGTAAGTGCAGGTCCTAAATGAGCTTTTTTCTCTATTCCTTCACCACAATCCAGATTCTTTTGGGGACTTACCAGAACAGTAAACATACCAGGAAGTACTTAATTTATTAAGCTACTGCTTTTCTTAATCTCAGTGGAGATATTTACTGATAAACAGCTACCTACGCAGCATGTTCATGTCGTTCCAAATGAGCTTTTATCCCTCTCCCCTCACCAGAAATCAGATTCTTCTGAATTGTTCCCAGTACATTATCCTTTCCCCTGTGTAATTACCTTAACAAGCTCCAGCTGTTTTATTCTCAGAAGGTTTACTCCCTGATATACAGCTGCCTACCCCCTTCGTAATTGCAGGTCCTAAATGAGGTTTTTTTCTCTGTTCCCTCACCACAATCCAGATTCTTTTGGGGAGTTACCCGTACAGTAACCATACCAGGAAGTACTTAATTTATTAAGCTACTGCTTTTCTTAATCTCAGTGGAGATATTTACTGCTAAACAGCTACCTACGCAGCATGTTCATGTCGTTCCTAAATGAGCTTTTATCTCTCTCCACTCACCACAAATCAGATTCTTCTGAGGAGTTCCCAGTACATTATCCTTTCCCCTGTGTAATTACCTTAACAAGCTCCAGCTGTTTTTATTCTCAGAAGGTTTACTCCCTGATATACAGCTGGCTACCCAATTCGTAAGTGCAGGTCCTAAATGAGCTTTTTTCTCTGTTGCCTCACCACAATCCAGATTCTTTTGAGGAGATACCAGTACAGTAACCATACCAGGAAGTACTTAATTTATTAAGCTACTGCTTTTCTTAATCTCAGTGGAGATATTTACTGATAAACAGCTACCTACGCAGCATGTTCATGTCGTTCCTAAATGAGCTTTTATCTCTCTCCCCTCACCACAAATCCGATTCTTCTGAATTGTTCCCAGTACATTATCCTTTCCCCTGTGTAATTACCTTAACAAGCTCCAGCTGTTTTTATTCTCAAAGGGTTTACTCCCTGATATACAGCTGCCTACCCCCTTCGTAAGTGCAGGTCCTAAATGAGGTTTTTTTCTCTGTTCCCTCACCACAATCCAGATTCTTTTGGGGAGTTACCAGTACAGTAACCATACCAGGAAGTACTTAATTTATTAAGCTACTGCTTTTCTTAATCTCAGTGGAGATATTTACTGATAAACAGCTACGTATGCAGAATGTTCATGTCGTTCCTAAATGAGCTTTTATCTCTCTCCCCTCACCACAAATCAGATTCTTCTGAGGAGTTCCCAGTACATTATCCTTTCCCCTGTGTAATTACCTTAACAAGCTCCAGCTGTTTTTATTCTCAGAAGGTTTACTCCCTGATATACCGCTGCCTAACCCCTTCGTAAATGCAGGTCCTAAATGAGCTTTTTTCTCTGTTCCCTCACCACAATCCAGATTCTTTTGGGGAGTTACCAGTACAGTATCCATACCAGGAAGTACTTAATTTATTAAGCTACTGCTTTTCTTAATCTCAGTGGAGATATTTACTTATAAACAGCTACCTACGCAGCATGTTCATGTCGTTCCTAAATGAGCTTTTACCTCTCTCCCCTCACCACAAATCAGATTCTTCTAAGGAGTTCCCAGTACATTATCCTTTCCCCTGTGTAATTACCTTAACAAGCCCCAGCTGTTTTTATTCTCAGAAGATTTACTCCCTGATATACAGTTGCCTACCCCCTTGGTAAGTGCAGGTCCTAAATGAGCTTTTTTCTCTGTTCCCTCACCACAATCCAGATTCTTTTGGGGAGTTACCAGTACAGTATCTATACCAGGAAGTACTTAATTTATTAAGCTACTGCTTTTCTTAATCTCAGTGGAGATATTTACTGATAAACAGCTACGTACGCAGAATATTCATGTCGTTCCTAAATGAGCTTTTATCTCTCTCCGCTCACCACAAATCAGATTCTTCTGAGGAGTTCCCAGTACTTTATCCTTTCCCCTGTGTAATTACCTTAACAATCTCTAGCTGTTTTTATTCTCAGAAGGTTTACTCCCTGATATACAGCTGCCTACCCCCTTCGTAAGTGCAGGTCCTAAATGAGCTTTTTCTCTGTTCCCTCACCACAATCCAGATTCTTTTGGGGAGTTACCAGTACAGTAACCATACCAGGAAGTACTTAATTTATTAAGGTACTGCTTTTCTTAATCTCAGTGGAGATATTTACTGATAAACAGCTACGTACGCAGCATGTTCATGTCGTTCCTAAATGAGCTTTTATCTCTCTCCCCTCACCACAAATCAGATTCTTCTGAGGAGTTCCCAGTACATTATCCTTTCTCCTTTGTAATTACCTTAACAACCTCCAGTTGTTTTTATTCTCAGAAGGTTTACTCCCTGATATACAGCAGCCTACCCCCTTCGTAAGTGCAGGTCCTAAATGAGCTTTTTTCTCTGTTCCCTCACCACAATCCAGATTCTTTTGGGGAGTTACCAGTACAGTAACCATACCAGGAAGTACTTAATTTATTAAGCTACTGCTTTTCTTAATCTCAGTGGAGATATTTACTGATAAACAGCTACCTACGCAGCATGTTCATGTCGTTCATAAATGAGCTTTTATCTCTCTCAACTCACCACAAATCAGATTCTTCTGAGGAGTTCCCAGTACATTATCCTTTCCCCTGTGTAATTACCTTAACAAGCTCCAGCTGTTTTTATTCTCAGAAGGTTTACTCCCTGATATACAGCTGCCTACCCCCTTCTTAAGTGCAGGTCCTAAATGAGCTTTTTTCTCTGTTCCCTCACCACAATCCAGATTCTTTTGGGGAGTTACCAGTACAGTAACCATACCAGGAAGTACTTAATTTCTTAAGCTACGGCTTTTCTTAATCTCAGTGGAGATATTTACTGATAAACAGCTACCTACCCATCATGTTCATGTCGTTCCTAAATGAGCTTTTATCTTTATCCCCTCACCACAAATCAGATTCTTCTGAGGAGTTCCCAGTACATTATCCTTTCCCTTGTGTAATTACCTTAACAAGCTCCAGCTGTTTTTATTCTCTGAAGGTTTACTCCCTGATATACTGCTGCCTACCGCCTTCATAAGTGCAGGTCATAAATGAGCTTTTTTCTCTGTTCCCTCACCACAATCCAGGTTCTTTTGGGTAGTTACCAGTACAGTAACCATACCAGGAAGTACTTAATTTATTAAGCTACTGCTTTTCTTAATCTCAGTGGAGATATTTACTGATAAACAGCTACATACGCAGCGTGTCCATGTCGTTCCTAAATGAGCTTTTATCTCTCTCCCCTCACCACAAATCAGATTCTTCTGAGGAGTTCCCAGTACATTATCCTTTCCCCTGTGTAATTACCTTAACAAGCTCCAGCTGTTTTTATTCTCAGAAGGTTTACTCCCTGATATACAGTTGGCTACCCCCTTCGTAAGTGCAGGTCATAAATGAGCTTTTTTCTCTGTTCCCTCAACACAATCCAGATTCTTTTGGGGAGTTATCAGTACAGTAACCATATAAGGAAGTACTTAATTTATTAAGCTACTGCTTTTCTTAATCTCAGTGGATATATTTACTGATAAACAGCTACATACGCAGCATGTTCATGTAGTTCCTAAATGAGCTTTTATCTCTCTCCCCTCACCACAAATCAGATTCTTCTGAGGAGTTCCCAGTACATTATCCTTTTCCCTGTGTAATTACCTTAACAAGCTCCAGCTGTTTTTATTCTCAGAAGGTTTACTCCCTGATATACAGCTGCCTAACCCCTTCGTAAGTGCAGGTCCTAAATGAGCTTTTTCTCTGTTCCCTCACCACAATCCAGATTCTTTTGGGGAGTTACCAGTACAGTAACCATACCAGGAAGTACTTAATTTATTAAGCTACTGCTTTTCTTAATCTCAGTGGAGATATTTACTGATAAACAGCTACCTAGGCAGCATGTTCATGTCCTTCCTAAATGAGCTTTTATCTCTCTCCCCTCACCAAAAATCAGATTCTTCTGAGGAGTTCCCAGTACATTATCCTTTCCCCTGTGTAATTACCTTAACAAGCTCCAGCTGTTTTTATTCTCAGAAGGTTTACTTCCTGATATACAGCTGCCTACCCCCTTGGTAAGTGCAGGTCCTAAATGAGCTTTTTTCTCCGTTCCCTCACCACAATCCAGATTCTTTTGGGGAGTTACCAGTACAGTATCCATACCAGGAAGTACTTAATTTATTAAGCTACTGCTTTTCTTAATCTCAGTGGAGATATTTACTGATAAACAGCTACGTACGCAGAATGTTCAGGTCGTTCCTAAATGAGCTTTTATCTCTCTCCCCTCACCACAAATCAGATTCTTCTGAGGAGTTCCCAGTACATTATCCTTTCCCCTGTGTAATTACCTTAACAAGCTCCAGCTGTTTTTATTCTCAGAAGCGATACTCCCTGATATACAGCTGCCTACCCCCTCGTAATTGCAGGACCTAAATGAGCTTTTTTCTCTGTTCCCTCACCACAATCCAGATTCTTTTGGGAGTTACCAGTACAGAATCCATACCAGGAAGTACTTAATTTATTAAGCTACTGCTTTTCTTAATCTCAGTGGAGATATTTACTGATAAACAGCTACCTACGCAGCATGTTCATGTCGTTCCTAAATGAGCATTTATCTCTCTCCTCTCATCACAAATCAGATTGTTCTGAGGAGTTCCCAGTACATTATCGTTTCCCCTGTGTAATTACCTTAACAAGCTCCAGCTGTTTTTATTCTCAGAAGGTTTACTCCCTGATATACAGCTGCCTACCCCCTTGGTAAGTGCAGGTCCTAAATGAGCTTTTTTCTCTGTTCCCTCACCACAATCCAGATTCTTTTGGGGAGTAACCAGTACAGTAACCTACCAGTAAGTACTTAATTTATTAAGCTACTGCTTTTCTTAATCTCAGTGGGGATATTTACTGATAAACAGCTACCTACGCAGCATGTTCATGTCTTTCCTAAATGAGCTTTTTTCTCTCTCCCCTCACCACAAATCAGATTCTTCTGAGGAGTTCCAGTACATTATCCTTTCCCCTGTGTAATTCCCTTAACAAGCTCCAGCTGTTTTTATTGTCAGAAGGTTTACTCCTTGATATAGAGCTGCCTACCCCCTTCGTAAGTGCAGGTCCTAAATGAGCTTTTTTCTCTGTTCCCTCACCACAATCCAGATTCTTTTGGGGAGTCACCAGTACAGTAACCATACCAGGAAGTACTTAATTTATTAAGCTACTGCTTCTCTTAATCTCAGTGGAGATATTTACTGATAAACAGCTACCTACGCAGCATGTTCATGTCGTTCCTAAATGAGATTTTTCTCTGTTCCCTCACCACAATCCAGATTCCTTTGGGGAGTTACCTGTACAGTATCCATACCAGGAAGTACTTAATTTATTAAGCTACTGCTTTTCTTAATCTCAGTGGAGATATTTACTGATAAACAGCTACGTATGCAGCATGTTCATGTCGTTCCTAAATGAGCTTTTATCTCTCTCCCCTCACCACAAATCAGATTCTTCTGAGGAGTTCCCAGTACATTATCCTTTCCCCTGTGTAATTACCTTAACAAGCTCCAGCTGTTTTTATTCTCAGAAGCGATACTCCCTGATATACAGCTGCCTACCCCTTCGTAATTGCAGGACCTAAATGAGCTTTTTTCTCTGTTCCCTCACCACAATCCAGATTCTTTTGGGGAGTTACCAGTACAGTATCCATACCAGGAAGTACTTAATTTATTAAGCTACTGCTTTTCTTAATCTCAGTGGAGATATTTACTGATAAAGAGCGACCTACGCAGCATGTTCATGTCGTTCCTAAATGAGCATTTATCTCTCTCCCCTAATCACAAATCAGATTCTTCTGAGGAGTTCCCAGTACATTATCCTTTCCCCTGTGTAATTACCTTACCATGCTCCAGCTGTTTTTATACTCAGAAGGTTTACTCCCTGATATACAGCTGCCTACCCCCTTCGTAAGGGCAGGTCCTAAATGAGCTTTTTTCTCTGTTCCATCACAACAATCCAGATTCTTTTGGGGAGTTACCAGTATAGTAACCATACCAGGAAGTACTTAATTTATTAAGCTACTGCTTTTCTTAATCTCAGTGGAGATATTTACTGATAAACAGCTACCAACGAAGCATGTTCATATCGTTCGTAAATGAGCTTTTATCTCTCTCCCCTCACCACAAATCAGATTCTTCTGAGGAGTTCCCAGTACATTATCCTTTCCCCTGTGTAAGTACCTTAACCAGCTCCAGATGTTTTTATTCTCAGAAGGTTTACTCCCTGATATACTGCTGCCTACCCCCTTCGTAAGTGCAGGTCCTAAATGAGCTTTTTTCTCTGTTCCCTCACCACAATCCAGATTCTTTTGGGAGTTACCAGTACAGTAACCATACCAGGAAGTACTTAATTTATTAACCTACTGCTTTTCTTAATCTCAGTGGAGATATTTACTGATAAACAGCTACCTACGCAGCATGTTCATGTCGTTCCTAAATGAGCTATTATCTCTCTCCCCTCATCACAAATCAGATTCTTCTGAGGATTTCCCAGTACATTATCCTTTCCCTGTGTAATTACCTTAACAAGCTCCAGCTGTTTTTATTCTCCGAAGGTTTACTCCCTGATATACAACTGCCTACCCCTTCGTAAGTGCAGGTCCTAAATGAGCTTTTTTCTCTGTTCCCTCACCACAATCCAGATTCTTTTGGGTAGTTACCAGTACAGTAACCATACCAGGAAGTACTTAATTTATTAAGCTACTGCTTTTCTTAATCTCAGTGGAGATATTTACTGATAAACAGCTACCTACGCAGCATGTTCATGTCGTTCCTAAATGAGCTTTTTTCTCTGTTCCCTCACCACAATCCAGATACTTTTGGGAAGTTACCAGTACAGTATCCATCCCAGGAAGTACTCAATTTATTAAGCTAATGCTTTTCTTAATCTCAGTGGAGATATTTACTGATAAACAGCTACCTATGCAGCATTTTCATGTCGTTCCTAAATGAGCTATTATCTCTCTCCCCTCATCACAAATCAGATTCTTCTGAGAATTTCCCAGTACATTATCCTTTCCCCTGTGTAATTACCTTAACAAGCTCCAGCTGTTTTTATTCTCCGAAGGTTTACTCCCTGATATACAACTGCCTACCCCTTCGTAAGTGCAGGTCCTAAATGAGCTTTTTTCTCTGTTCCCTCACCACAATCCAGATTCTTTTGAGGAGTTACCAGTACAGTAACCATACCAGGAAGTACTTAATTTATTAAGCTACTGCTTTTCTTAATCTCAGTGGAGATATTTACTGATAAACAGCTACCTACGCAGCATGTTCATGTCGTTCCTAAATGAGCTTTTATCTCTCTCCCCTCACCACAAATCAGTTTCTTCGGAGGAGTTCCCAGTACATTATCCTTTCCCCTGTGCAATTACCTTAAGAAGCTCCAGCTGTTTTTATTCTCAGAAGGTTTACTCCCTGATATAGAGCTGCCTGCTCCCTTCATAAGTGCAGGTCCTAAATGAACATTTTTCTCTGTTCCCTCACCACAATCCAGATTCTTTTGGGGAGTTACCAGTACAGTAACCATACCAGGAAGTACTTAATTTATTAAGCTACAGCTTTTCTTAATCTCAGTGGAGATATTTACTGATAAACAGCTACCTACGCAGCATGTTCATGTCGTTCCTTAATGAGCTTTTATCTCTCTCCCCTCACCACAAATCAGATTCTTCTGAGGAGTTCCCAGTACATTATCCTTTCCGCTGTGTAATTACCTTAACAAGCTCCAGCTGTTTTTATTCTCAGAAGGTTTACTCCCTGATATACAACTGCCTACCCCCTTCGTATGTGCAGGTCCTAAATGAGCTATATTCTCTGTTCCCTCACCACAATCCAGATTTTTTGGGGAGTTACCAGTAAAATATCCATACCAGGAAGTAATTAATTTATTAAGCTACTGCTTTTCTTAATCTCAGTGGAGATATTTACTGATAAACAGCTACGTATGCAGCATGTTCATGTCGTTCTTAAATGAGCTATTATCTCTCTCCCCTCACCACGAATCAGATTCTACTGAGGAGTTCCCAGTTCATTATCCTTTCCCCTGTGTAATTACCTTAACAAGCTCCAGCTCTTTTTATTCTCAGAAGCTATACTCCCTGATATACAGCTGCTTACCCCCTTCGTAAGTGCAGGTCCGAAATGAGCTTTTTTCTCTGTTCCTTCACCACAATCCAGATTCTTTTGGGGAGTTACCAGTACAGTAACCATACCAGGAAACTCTTTATTTATTAAGCTACTGCTTTTCTTAATCTCAGTGGAGATATTTACTGATAAACAGCTACCTACGCAGCATGTTCATGTCGTTCCTAAATGAGATATTATCTCTCTCCCCTCATCACAAATCAGATTCTTCTGAGGATTTCCCAGTACATTATCCTTTCCCCTGTGTAATTACCTTAACAAGCTCCAGCTGTTTTTATTCTCCGAAGGTTTACTCCCTGATATACAACTGCCTACCCCTTCGTAAGTGCAGGTCCTAAATGAGCTTTTTTCTCTGTTCCCTCACCACAATCCAGATTCTTTTGGGTAGTTACCAGTACAGTAACCATACCAGGAAGTACTTAATTTATTAAGCTACTGCTTTTCTTAATCTCAGTGGAGATATTTACTGATAAACAGCTACCTACGCAGCATGTTCATGTCGTTCCTAAATGAGCTTTTTTCTCTGTTCCCTCACCACAATCCAGATTCTTTTGGGAAGTTACCAGTACAGTATCCATCCCAGGAAGTACTCAATTTATTAAGCTAATGCTTTTCTTAATCTCAGTGGAGATATTTACTGATAAACAGCTACCTATGCAGCATTTTCATGTCGTTCCTAAATGAGCTATTATCTCTCTCCCCTCATCACAAATCAGATTCTTCTGAGGATTTCCCAGTACATTATCCTTTCCCCTGTGTAATTACCTTAACAAGCTCCAGCTGTTTTTATTCTCCGAAGGTTTACTCCCTGATATACAACTGCCTACCCCTTCGTAAGTGCAGGTCCTAAATGAGCTTTTTTCTCTGTTCCCTCACCACAATCCAGATTCTTTTGAGGAGTTACCAGTACAGTAACCATACCAGGAAGTACTTAATTTATTAAACTACTGCTTTTCTTAACCTCAGTGGAGATATTTACTGATAAACAGCTACCTACGCAGCTTGTTCATGTCGTTCCTAAATGAGCTTTTATCTCTCTCCCCTCACCACGAATCAGATTCTTCGGAGGAGTCCCCAGTACATTATCCTTTCCCCTGTGTAATTACCTTAACAAGCTCCAGCTATTTTTATTCTCAGAAGGTTTACTCCCTGATATACAGCTGCCTACCCCCTTCGTAAGGGCAAGTCATAAATGAGCATTTTTCTCTTATCCCTCACCACAATCCAGATTATTTTGGGGAGTTACCCGTACAGTAACCATTCCAGGAAGTATTTAATTTATTATGCTACTGCTTTTCTTAATCTCAGTGGAGATATTTACTGATAAACAGCTACCTACGCTGCATGTTCATGTCGTTCCTAAATGAGCTTTTATCTCTCTCCCCTCACCACAAATCAGATACTTCTGAGGAGTTCCCAGTACATTATCCTTTCCCCTGTGTAATTACCTTAACAAGCTCCAGCTGTTTTTATTCTC